>NC_068985.1:95138658-95145179 GCF_001194135.2 Octopus bimaculoides | reverse complement strand
TATGCATATGCATGTATGTATGTATGTATGTATGTATGTATGTATATATAGTCATCATTCATCAAACCTGTTTTTGTCATGTAATGTGTTATCTATATCAGTCGTAGCTGGTTGTGGTTGTTCATAAAATTCTCAATTGTTGAAGAAGTAAGGGAGAAAAATATTCGATTTTGTTTAACACACAGTTTCTTAAACGCAAAGGCAACATTTATTTTATTTATTTCATGTACATAATTCAAAATTGCTAAGATGTATCTTGTAAAGAAATTATATTAGTGTAGACCTGTTTTAAAATTAAATAAAAGAGAGTATATTTTCAAAGGTAAGGAAGTCTCTTCTACAGAATTGTTAATAGGTTTTACAGATTTTAAAATGAGAAAATTACAACGACGATAGAAATGCCTTATTCCATTGAGATTCACAAATCTGTTGTTTCTGACACACCGTTGATCACATCACTCTACATCTGTTAATTTGTTTATCAATTTTAGTTATTTAATAACGGCTTAACTACATAAAAATAGCAAATATTCGCTAACTTAATTTAATCATATTTTTTTTCGGGCATTCAAGTATCAAGTATTTTCATAGTATTTATTTTGCATTTTGTTCATCATTGATACAACTTTCTTTCCAGATTATTATATGTGAAAAGATTTTTCATGCTAATAAAATGCAAGCACAAACATATAATTGAAGAAAATAAAGTGACTCAGCGTCGGTTTTAACCAAATTCCGGTTGTAAGCTTTTGTACGATTTTTGTTCAATACAGACGCGTTTTTGGGGTGTTGTTTCTCAAAAACTAATGTGATTTATTCTTAAATGATTGCAAAAAAAATATGTTTCAAACCAATTTATGTAAAAGAAGCTGTTTGAAATATCCTTATAGTCAGAATATTTCACGACACGTTAATATATACAAATCGGTATTATATTGCGCTCTTAACTAGTATATTCATCACACGCACAAAGACAAATACACATACAAACCCAGTGCCTCTCTCTCTCTCTCTTTATCTCTCTCTCTCTCACTCTCTCTCTCCCTCTCTCTCTCTCTCCTGCGCACACTCACACAAAGCCTTGTTTCTTACCACGTCTTGCGCACGTCTACTTTTAAAATCCGTATTTGAGGACGAAATTAATATCTAACACATTTTATTTCTTTATAGCCTACAGGGGACTAAACATAGAGGGGACAAACAAGGACAGACAAGAAGATTAAGTCAATTATATCGAATCCAGTGATTAACTGGTACTTATTTAATCGATCCCGAAAGGATGAAAGACAGAGTTGACCTCGGCGGAATTTGAACTCAGAACGTAACGGCAGACGAAATACTGTTAGGCACTTCCCCCGATATTCTTTATTTTAATACTCCAGTATCTAGACGAATCCAACTAGTTAATATAGACATTAATATATATTCTTCAACATCATTTTCTTCTTCTCCTTCTTCTTCTTCTTCTTCTTCTTCTTCTTCTTCTTCTTCTTCTTCATCATCATCATCATCATCATCATCATCATCATCATCATCATCATCATCATCATCATAATAATAATAATAATAATAATAATAATAATAACAACAATAAGTGCTTTCTTATCGATGAATCAATACTAACCGATTACAATATTTCTCTAAAAGAAACGGAGAAACTTTCAAAGACCTGGACTTAGACGTAACTCGAATGTGGAGTCTAAAAGCAGAAACAATTCCTATCATAATAGGCTCATTAGGTATGATGAAAAACATTCAGGCAAATACATAACAAAAAAACAACAGGGCTAACAGGTATATATAACACACAGAAAATAGCTGTACTAGACAGGGCACGTAGATTAAGTAAACCACTTTCGATACAGTAAAAATAAGAGTTTCACAACATATCACAGTACATGAACAATGCCCACATAGCTGCGCTCGGTAGTGAAGTGTATGCACGTAATAATAATAATTATTATAATTATAAGAAGAAGAAGAAGAAGAAGAAGAAGAATCTTGTCCCGCAGCTCGCGTGTTTTGTTCAATATTTCATCCCTTTCATATAAATTTGAGATATCTTGTGTGTATCAGTATATACAGAGAGGCGAACACTTGCAAGTCTCGTTAAAAGCATGCAGTGCACAGAAGCACAAACACACGTACACACAAACACTGATACACACATACATGATATCAACGCTTGCAAGATTTTCTTATAACGTTTCTGTTTAAACAAGGATCAAATCAAAGATTACGGACAGATATTTTACAGAAACTTTAGTGTCATGATTAGTCTGTGAATTTAGGAATTTGGAGTATTGAATTTATTTATGTGTCCTTTCCTTACTTAAGACGTTGCCGCTTTATTCGTGGGAAAATTTGATGTGATGTACTGCTGGTCAAGAGAATCGGTTAAAGTAATTCAATGCTTTTATACTCTTAGGTTAAATTTATAAAGAAAGTAAATATTAATGGTCCCATGAACAGCGAAATTCTTCGGAACGAAAACCCTAGAAAATTTCCATAATGTATGCATGCACTCACATATATATTTGTTAAGATATACGGTTCACTAGACGGTAATTTTATTACATTGAAAGGAAATTAAATTTAGAGATCAATTATGTAAATCAATAAATGTATTCGGAACTGTCATAAATTCTGAAACAACCAATCAGTTTATTAGGCGTTTAATGAGTTTTGAGGGTTAAAAAAGCGCTACTACAATTCTTAGCTAATTTAATTTGTTCTGCTTTCGAACATTTAAAATTGAAATTGCCAATCTATTATTTGATTGTTTACGTTCGACGAGCAAACAGATTAATTTAAATAAATATTTCACGAATTAAACGCAAGCAAAAATAAGTACAACTTACTTTGTTATGATATAGAATCATTAGCAGATCTGAACAGACAATTGGAAGAAATCCAATTTAAAACTATGTGCATATTCAGGATATAGTGTTTATTTTATCATTGGTCGATTCATTAGTAAATTGCTGTAATTTATTGATGTAGAATTATTGAAATAGTAATGAGTATAATATAGACAACAAATATTTAATTAAAATTCTAACTTCAGATCATAGTTAGAATTCAAGACGACAAAACTCAAGTGCTTTTAACTCTCACCGAATACTGGCTCCAATGACTATATATTCCTTTAACTACAAAAAAAAAATCCATGTGTAATTAATTTGTATTTTTACTTGTTTCAGCTATTAGGCTGCGATCATGCTGGGGGACTGCGTTCAAGAATTTCTTAGTCGAAAGAATCGACACCAAAAGTGTGTATTAAAGCCTAATTCTTATTTTATCGTTCATTTCTGTCCATCCGCTATGTAACATGGGCGTACATAAGGGTGGTGCCCCAGCATGACCACGGCTTTAAAGCTGAAACACTTTAAAGACTCTTTTTAAAAAACCAACACGTTATCAAGCGGTGGTTGTGTGCAAAGACAGAGACAGATTCGTGGATAAAGACCAAGGGCCGGAACGAACCAGGTGCTCTCCTTTGCTAAACCGGAATGATTTCTTTGTCTCTGTATGATATGTGCCTTGTATTTAACACATGCCGTCTATAGCAAAATTTTATTTCGGAGGAAATCCGATGGTTCTTACATGTGAAAATTTAAGTAAAGTACTTAGATGACCATTTAAATTAAAAGGTGCTTCAATTGCTTATGACGAGATGATGTTTATATTTACAGAATATATTTGCAGTTCTGTGTTTGCATGTATAGAATTACCGGTTCTTTCAACGGAAATGAAAATTATTTTAAATATGACAGAAAGTTCGTCGAAAATTGTTTAAGATAAATACAAATGTAACAAACTTGAATACTTTTCTTGTTTAATTTATATAATATATTTGTATTATTATTTTTTACTCTAGACACAAGGCCCGAAATTTTAGGGCAGGGGATTAGTCGATTACATCGACATCAGTACACAACTGGTATTTAATTATCGATCCCGAAAAGATGAGAGTCAAAGTCGACCTGGCCGGAATTTGAACTCACGTAAAGACATACGAAATACGGCTAATCATTTCGCCCGGGGTGCTAACGATTGTGCTAACTCACCGCCTCCTAATATATTGGTAATATTAGCGTTAAGTGGTCGCTTTCTTTACACGGATATGGTAACTTCGATATATTGTCACTTAAACTAAACATTTAATTGTTTTATGGTAATTTTATGTGGTAATTTCTCGAGTGAGGTAACTGGTAATGAATCTCTAATTAGTTGAATGTAAAAGAGACACACTGAATGAGCATTGAGGTTATAAAATGGTGGAAACCAGTATTAAACGTTCAGTAAACTAAATATCGGAACCAACTGATTTCTCAGCTAAAGTGTAATTGGCAGTGAGGGCGTTGTAGTCATGATCGTGGATCCGTTGCTTCAATTCCTGTATCCGGTGATACGTTGCGTTCTTGAGCAGAACAATTCATCTGACGTTATACTTCGATCGCATAGATACCTAACTTGTGGCTTATCGTGCATCTATTCAGACAGCATCGACTCGATGGAGAGACTGAGCTAATGTAAAGTACAAAACAATTAATCATTATAACGAAGTCATCTGTGTTGGCTGCTCAGCAAGAAATTGTACAAGCGTTTTTCTCAGATTATAAGAGACGTTCAACACAGATATGTTGTTTCCTTTATATATTTTATACAATTCTGATTTTGAATTCAATTCAATATTTCATTCTATTATAGCACCAATATACCACATTCACAACTATATTGTCATTCTTAGAATGTCAATTAATTGCGCATATCATTAATAATTAATTTGCTTCAGTAAGTAGTTACCTAATATTCAGTTTATTATTTGAAAGAAAGTATTTTAGTTTGCAATATAAATCAATACTTTGTGGAAACATTTATTTCAAAATGAATTCGATTATGTACTACTATAAAAAATCTCATGCTGGTCGATGTATATATATATATATATATATATATATATGTGTGTGTGTATGTGTGTGTGTGTGTGTGTGTGTGTGTGTGTGTGTGTGTGTGTGTGTGTGTGTGTGTGTGTGTGTGTGTGTGTGTGTGTGTGTGTGTGTAAATATACAGTGAACTATAACACTTCAATAATGTTTTACATTATTAATTGCTTACACATACCAACATATATAAGAGTATGATATTGTCGAATTTTTCTTTACCTCCACTGAACATTATTTACATAAATTGATTAATTGGATGATGCATAGCTAAACGCTTACAAATGAAAGCCACATATTTTCTAGCATATATGTGCTCTTCATGAGAATTTGCATCATTTATATTCAAACGATTCACGATTAGTTGATTTTATGGAGCACATTACATTTATTTGGTAAATATTCTGAACATGAAGTATTTCAGTATCGAGTCTACATCCATAATTTTCTTTTGAATATACATTATGTGTATTTATGTGTGGCATCAAGAATTTCAGAGAAAAGCTGGTTTATTTCACCCGTGATCAATTGAATATGAACTTGAAAATATTTCATTTGGAACATATACTCATCTATATATATATCAAAATGAAGGATGAGAAATTTTTCTTTTGTTTTTAGAATAAGAACTCACCGTGTTTCTCTCTATAATGTATATTGATTATAGTGTAAAATTCTGTTTTGTATTCTCTCGCGTAGAGTTAAATTATTCGAAATTTACAACGCCAACGGAACCCCAAGGTGAAATATATTTGCAATTATGTAGCTCAGCATGTGACAAATTTCTTTTTTTCGTTTTGTTTATCGTGAAATTTGTGATACTTTCCGTATGGGAAATAGCAATCTCCTACTGAGACTTCAATATTCCAATATCAACTTAAACATTTAAAATTTCATTACTTTCTTCTTAAGAATGCGAAAAATTTCTAATCGATTTCATTGTTGGCAGCAGTAACCATGTTTAGTTCTATCTTCAACAAACCAATTACAAAATACTTAATGGAATGATGAAATTGTTTAATCTTAGTAAATCTATGTAAAATCATACTTCTTGACTATGTAGAATTTGGCAGAATGGGTTTCAAATTTAAATACTGTAAGAAGTGTGATGGTGAAGATGATGTGGCTAAATAAATACATATTGATTGCTGCATTTGAATATTTGCATCCTCAGATTAGTAGTGAGTAATAAATCACGTTAACTATTCCCTACTATAAATTATAAGAACAAAGTATATGATGTTTCTGATGGTGCTGCTCATGTTTTTTTGTATAACATATATCCGATTTTAGCATAAAACGGGAGCAAACGTGTGTTCGTTCTTTCACTTGGTTCAGTCATTCTGATTGTCGCCATTTTCATTGGAGCACCGCCTTTTAGTCGAAGAAATCGATCCATGAGCTTATTTTTTGTAAGCCTGCTGCTTATTCTATCGGTCTCTTCAGACGAACCGCTAAGATAAAAGGACAGAAATACAACATCTGTTGTCAGGTGATGGTGGGGGGACAGACACAAATACACCAATATAAACACACACACACATACACACATACATACATACATATATATATATA
>NC_068985.1:95135378-95138566 GCF_001194135.2 Octopus bimaculoides | reverse complement strand
ATATATATATATATATATACGACGGGCTTCTTTGAGTTACCATCTACCAAATCCACTCACAAGGATTTAGTTGGCCCGAAGCTCTAGTAGAATAGACCTGCACGAGTTTCCTCGCAGTGGAACTGAACTAGGAATCATGTGGCTTAGAAAGCAAACTCTCACTACACATACACATGCACGCGCTCAAATACAAGCGAATGAACACACTCGCATATGTATGCATACGTATATATGTATATATAAGCAAATATTTACACGCTTGTATAAATCCTGAGGCAATTCGATAGCATCATAGAATTAAACTTCTCGTACACTTTACAATTTATATCGTAACTGTCCTTCCTTAATCCGAACTGGTGCAGCTCTCGGGTCTTTAAATTCCACGTAATATTCTACTGCGACCATCGAATCATAAATGCACAACCTGAAATCTAATCATATTTTTATCACATTTGCCAAAGTCTAACTGCATCATACTTCTGAACACTAAGCCAAAAATATTAACATCTTCAAACGAGTCTCTATTAGTCGTAATATGATTTAGACATCACGGAATAATGACACTTTTGTAATGGCCTTCTGACGCGCAAATAATGAAGACACTATGGAACTAGATTCAGTCTAATACTAAACCATGCATACACTGCGTTACTAATTGACAGTGGGGAAAAAAGATATGTATTTTTATGTAACCTATAATAGGAAATGGGAATCACGTTGAAGAGAGTAATTTTGTATTAAATATATATTAGCAAAACGTAGTTTGATCAATTAGCTGTTAATTCATCTATATACCTGAGTTATTTTGTATCTATCATATTTGCAGCAGTTAGCCGATTATTGTTCAAGAGCCGTATTAGAACAGATTTTTGCATTGGGTTAACAGAGATTTCAACAAAGTCAATTGTTCTGAAATTTACATGAAAATACATACTCACATATATACAAGCAAACGTATGCAATTTATTTCTTTGCATGTTTTAAACAGCTTCCTTCAATTTATAAACAAACTGCTTCACTGCACTACTTTCGTTCTTTTAAATGGATCATTTTCATAAACAATGCTATTGATGAAATACAGTTTAGAGGCAATTGTTCTAGAAAAATAAAATAACAAATTCGATTAACACCTGAATAATTGGATAAAGACATTTCTTGGAATATTTTATTCAATTCATATTCAAGAACAAAGTGTATCGTTTCACTTATATCTTTATATCTTCAACTTCCCGGTCGATTTAATATGCCTCGTCCACTTTACTAAGCAACCCTTCCATACAACTCAATTTCAACGTTTATTGGCGAATAATGGTGTGGAAAAACTGTGCTAATAATGCAAATTTATTGGAAATCTTGCCTTCAATTTGCTGAAAACGAATGATTGTTTTCCACATCAAAACATTTGAATATATTTATATTTTGAATACAACTCATGTTTCGCTTACACAAGCATTTTAATCAGAATCTTTCTATCAGTTATTATTCAGTGTTGTTCACTTAGTGATCATGGCATGCGAGTTATAATATTCTTCAATTTCATCTAACTCTAATATCGACAATAAGATCAAGGTTGCACAATCTAAAATGAAGAAAACATTTCTTTATACTGCTATTATTTTGCTGCATACGGTGTAAGTGGTCCACCCTACTGGACGAATTTACAGAGAGAGAAAATGTAGACAAAATACTACCCATGCGAAGTTTAGTTGCCGCTACAGAAATATATAACCATAAGCTATATGACAAATTATTCCTAATGGCACGGTCGCTGAGTATTGTACACAAGAACGAAAAGGAAACCGGCAAAACAATGACTCTCCTTGATATTAAAATCATCATTAAGAAGAATGCTATGATGTTCTGGACATAGCGTAGTATTCTGTCACGCCGGTCGATCACAATGGCGGGGCGGAAGCTAACTGAAGATGGTGCAGATTTTCTGTTATGTGGAGAGAAAAAATGTTTTAATATACATAGATGCGTGTGTGTGTGTGTGTGTGTGTGTGTGTGTGTGTGTGTGTGTGTGTGTGTGTGTGTGTGTGTGTGTGTGTGTGTGTGTGTGTGTGTGTGTGTGTGTGTGTGTGTGTGCATGTGTGTGTGTGTCTGCGCGTGTGTGTATGTGTGTCTCAGTGTAGGTGTGTGCGTCTGTGTAGAAACACACATATATATTCGAATGCATAACTCTTTATGACTGTATATTTGATATTTCTTTCTAAGACGTAAAGGATCGAAATTATAGCATTCTGAAGACCGTATTGCAGTCTGTCCAAATTGTACAGTTCCCATCATTCCGAAAGCCTGTATATCTCTTAGTGAAATCGTGAGAAGTAGACATTCTGCGGAACACATGCAAAAAACATTATTTTCACTGAACTTGCAACGGGAAAATCTGTTACAACACTTGCAAGTACAGATTACATAGCATCAATGTAGTTGAGGCGCACAGAACTGAAGTGATTACTTTCTGACGAATGGCTATCTCTGTTTGGTGGAAAGCAATGATATGGTGGTATGAATCTGATTATCTAATAAGCACATTTAGGATATTAGTTATCCAATGTGCGATCGATGTAACGTAGCATATTCAGGAAGTGTTTTGCAATCACACTTCAAAGCAAAAGCTACTCCCGTTATGTAAGGAACATTTTGCCATTTATTCAGTTAGAGTGGAGAAATAGCTTCCTCATGAATCGTTGTGACCAATGCTGCATCAGTCAGCTTTATGTGTGCCATGTATTCTGTAGCTACGATAAATAAACGATCTGTTAACTGTAATTAAAACCTCTGACGGATTTGGAAACATTGGATGTCTTATGCAAATAGGCCACAAATCAAATTAATAAATAAAATATAATACAACAGAACACGATCAAAAGGCGTTTACGCTCAGTTCATAACCTGCAAGGAAGACACTTTTATGAACATTAATCAAATAGTTAGAAACTGAAGTTTTTTTTCATGTGGAGATTTGTTTAACTGCGACACTTAATTCAAAGCTTTCTGGAAGAGCAATATGACATGTGATATGTTTTCTAATGTTGTAACCAAATTCATTGGTTTGCTGGTATATTTATGTTTGATCTGTGTATGTATGTATACACACGTCTGTGTGCGTTTTTATACATATGGCAAATGAAAGACGGAAAATGCTGCCAGGTGTAAGCCATTCGTTTTATTATTCCATATAT
>NC_068985.1:95131427-95134843 GCF_001194135.2 Octopus bimaculoides | reverse complement strand
ATAATATGTAAATGCATACATACATACATACATACATACATATGTGTATTTGTATGCTTCTCTGTTTTATTCCGCTTATAAACACGGTTTACATCAGCAAGTGTTAAAACCATTGGCAAATGATCAGTAATTCCACATTTTCTGTTCGTTCTGTCACGCTATCACTCGGTTTCCAACCGTGTGTTATTTTGCAAGCCAATGCTTCTTCTGTTCACATCTTGCAATATTAAGTTTTGAATAAATATAAATATTTTATAATGCATAACAGCCAAAAGTTGCTGTCAGTACGTGCACTGATTTTTGGCAATATTTATGTCCTCTTATGGAAAATGTCAATATTTTGTATTTACCTTATTTTGGAATAATGTATGTTTAGCATCGATTTCAAAACTACACAAACTAGTTAAAGTTAACTTTATGTAGATCCCTCTCCATTCGACTAGCAGGCAGCCACATACAAATGCCCGTCACAATCATCTGAGCCACTCTAAAAGATTCTTCACAAAGCTGAGGCATTCACACTGGGATATTTCTCAAACTTTGTATTAAATGTAGTGTACCACATATTTAATTTTTTTCCCTTTGATATTTCTCATATACAATAGCTATTAACATGGTATCGACCCCAACGCAAAGTAATTCTACACTCCTAATAGCATCTTGTAATCGTCGCTCACCACAAATCTCTATTGAAATGATTATCCTTTCGTATTATTCTCAGAATGGCGTCCTTTCATTGTGGCAACTTCCAACAGCGACAATACACAATCACTACACAGGGAACATTATGTTCGCCCTCTCTGTTATTAAGAATGATATCCTTCCTTTAGATCAAATATAGTCAGTTCAATTTCAATGGTTTGGTATCACTGAAAATGTCTTCCATCAATATGCATCATTAACATAGACTATAACTACTAGAGCTAGAAAATAATCTGCACTAAACAACCAATAATCCTATAATGTGGTAAAGCATGGCATAAAATATATTACTTGCACCATTGTAACACACAAAATCATTCTTGTAACACACAAAAAAATCATTCTAGCTCCATTCACAGATAATCAATGTGAGCGACTACAAATTATCGCTGCACAGACGATGAAAATCAGTGTCTTTGAAACAGGTGAAATAAAATTCACAGATGCTTTGCTTCATGTAAAAACTGCAGTAGCTACTCAAAGGTTTTGCAAGCTCTTCTAAGCCCATTACAATGTTGGAAAAAATTTTGTATCGTCAGATGATTTAAACATATACGTTGTGTAAAATAGAAAGACAATGTTTCAAATTGGAGACACTTGGGGAAGAGATTACAGGAGGTATATATAATATTTGAGTTCCTGAAATCAGAAACAGCTAGCGGCTTAGTTACAAAAATTTTTTGAAACAATGGTATGGTGAGCGATTTTTAAATCTCATTAGACTGACTTTTCATTTGGTTTCAGTTTATTCTTAAAAATAGCAACTTCGTGGAAACAGCTCTTAATGCTTCCTTATTCGCTCAAAATCTGAACTGGGATATGGGGAAGATATTCTTTATATCATCTAAGGAATTTAGCTTGCCGTTCAGTATATTCTCGAAAATTTCATATTTATGCGTTCCCCCATCAAATTCCGTATTGCATATCTGCCATATGATAGATTGTTATCATGGCTATGTGCATAACATGTCTTTCCGAATGTACGACATTCTTTCTATTATTACGTATTTTCAGGTCAGCGAGCTGGCAGAATCGTTATCACGCTGTACAAAATGCTTACCAGTATTTCGCTCGTCGCTATATTCTTAGTTCAAATTCTGCCGAGATCGATTTTGCCTTTGTGTTTCAGGGTCGATAAATTAAGTACCAGTTGAGTACTGGAGTTTATGAAATCGACTAGCCTTCTCCCAAACAATTTCAGGCCTTGTGCCCATAGTAGAAGGGACTATTACGTATTTTCCACGAATGAAAGATAATTATATATTTCGTTCACCATGATTTCTCTTCCGATTCTCATTGTCTAAATGTATTGTGTTGCAAGGGAAATTTCAAGTCGTTTCCCCTAATTTGTATTCTATATTTGAAAGGCATATTATCATTTAGATGCACCAATGAGGAATTGATGATAAAGACCTTAATGTCCGCTATAACATATTCTTTTTTTGTAGATTTCATCTCTCAAGAGGACATAGGTGTCAAAATATTTAAAATTTTCATTTAGATCTGCGTTGATGTATCACAGATTAATGCACATTAGTTAAACCATAAACAACGAGAACAAAGTAATTACCAGTAGAATTTTAGATTTATGATTCCATCTCAACTAATTATTGCAAGCTAGGGTTTTGCATCGGAAATATTTCATTAATATTGCTAATAGCCGTCGTTGCATTATCATGAACATTTATGAAAAACATGATTAATTTTTTTCAGATGCAGCTTTGTAGGAACTATATCTCACGAACCCCTCGGTTTGTCTAACTGCAGTCATGCCACTTAGAATTCAAGATATAGCATTATTTTTGTTGGTAGCTTAAACTAGAATGCACCTCTTATATAAGTTTTCTCTCCTCAACTACAAAAGAAAATTAGAGCCGTTTGGCCGATAGTATTTATCTTTTTCGTTTTATCTTTTTTTTATTTATGTTATGGTGAGATGTAGAAGGCTATAGATGTTGTAGAAGGGATGTTGTAGAAGTAGCCTAGTAACGCTTATGTCACAGTTTTTCTTCCCGCCCTCACCCTTTATTTACTGCTTCGTTTTCTTCTTTATTTACGTCTTCCCCTTTAACTATCTTCCCTTTGTCTGTGGTTTAAATATAATTGAAAACTCGTAGAGATGGATGGACTTTCGTCAGTTCCATTACGGACAACAGGTGGTGGCCTCTAGAATATTTCAGTAAGTACACCATTACACGAAATCTATGCATTTTGGTTTTGCAGAAATATTAATCCACGATATCATAAGTACTACTCTTTTTCTAGATATATTGGTAATTCCTGTTTATTTTAGTACTAGTTTCATTTCATCACTATTCACACACCCTGGTTCCCCTTTATATAGAAATAACCGATCAATATTTCTTTAGATCATTGCTAGTACTCTCTTCTGCTTATCGACTTCAAGCTCCACGCTGCAAGATGGTATGATTTTAATATACTGAGCCTTTTGGCTTCATCTGTAGACCCTGTTCTTTCCTCTTCCCTCCTCCCTTCCACACTGATGAAGCTCCTTGTACTGGATCGAATGTGCTATGAACATGACGAATATCATTTTCGGAGTTCTTTCGTAAACACCGACTAACATTGGAAGCGGAAACAACCGTAAGAAATGTTCTACCATGTTTTGTGTTGAAAAATAATCAACTTGTCAGTTTGTTTGTTAATCAAAAGTTTTCAACTACCTATATATATATATATATATATATATATAT
>NC_068985.1:95122769-95131176 GCF_001194135.2 Octopus bimaculoides | reverse complement strand
ATATATATATATATATATATATATATATATATATACATATGTTTGTATGTATGTGACACTAATATTTTTCAGTAAGTTAATGTCATTACTCGTTGTCAGAGTGAAATATTTCCTGTTTCCGATGTCATTTCAGAAAATATTTGGTGATTCATTGCCTCAAATTCATAATATTAGATTGAACGTGAATATTATTAGATGTCAATCTGAAAACAAATGAAAATAAATGCTTTTTTTTGTTTTTGTTTTGTAGATTTACATGCGTGTCTTAGTTTAATGAAACATATGTAATTATATATACAGTCACACATTGACACATACATACACACACATATCCACATTATATATATACATATGTGTCTGTGTCATGTACGATGCGTGTCAGTATATGCTCTGAGAGTCTGTATTTACATATACTTAAATATATTTTCGTGTATGTGCGTGCGTGTATTTGTAAGCATGTACGTGTTTCTGTGTCAATAGATCCACACCAACTTGTGCTAGAACAACTCACGTTTAGAAATAACTATACGAAACTATCAATGCGGACAAAGGTGAAGGGCTTCTGTAGAGGCAATCATTCATATATATATATATATATATATATATATATATATATATGTATAGATAGATAGATAGATAGATAGATAGATAGATAGATAGATAATACATGTGTACAAGTATATTACAATCACTAACGTCAGCGGAAATATTTTCTTCTAACTTTTTAACATGTATCGCTCAACCATTCGGTATCGGGCTATTGGTTATGAAAGAAAACGGAACATAAAACCTAATGGAAAGTACCGTGTAGTATTTCACCGGAGCGATACCTTTTTGTCCTGAATCCTTTGAAAAATGCTAAATAGGATATATTCGGTGACATGTATGTGTCAGTAACGCTAAAAATATAATTGAGCAGCGTATATCACATTGAAAGCACCGGTTCTCGTCCGATCAACGAAGTTAAGCAACGTGCAACCTAACGGATGCTTAGATAGGTGACCATTTGGGAAACCTATGTACTGTAAGCGTCTCTCACTCAGCAGTGAATATTCTGACTTACGTGCGTATGCACGCGTATGTGTGGCTGCGCGCACACGTTTTGTTATGTATTTGCATTAAGGTTATTTGTTTAACAGTCAAGGATAACACATATTGATGTGTAGTCTCATTTCGTGTAGTAGCTGTAATATGTAAAATTAGGCACTGAATAAACCTGACGAACAGCATTATGGGGATGGCATGCGTATAACTGCTCGTATGCCATTACATAGCATTCTGTTCCAAACCGTGTCATGTATACGTGTATTATTTTACGGAAATGCATTCGTTTCAAAATTTTCTGATATGTGGTGCATATATATCCAGCATATGTTTCTATATATATCGTGAAGGCTAGGGCACTCGGCTCACGATCGTATGGTCGTATGTTCAATTCCCGGCGACGCGTTGTTTCTTTGAGCAAGACAATTTATTTCACTTTGCTCCAGTTCACTCATCTACCAAAACTGAGTAGAACCTGTATTTCAAAGAGCCTGCCTTGTCACACGCTGTGTTCGCTTAATCTCCCTGAGAACTACGTTAAGAGTATATGTGTCTAAAGGTCTATGCTCCGCCACTTGCACATTAATTTCACGAGCAAGCAGTTCCGTTGACCGTATCAGCTAGGAGCTTCGTCGTCACAACCGACGGATGTTCATTTGTATGTGTCCATACATTTGAGTGAGTAGATTGTGCATACATGCGAGTGTAACTGTCAATGTTTCTTCTAGTTCTCTGTTTGTGGGCAGTGTTTGCAGGTTAAAAGGAAGCCTTATGTGTATATACGCGTGTGTGCCAGCTGTTTTCTTAGAAATGCATGTCCGTGATGTGTAGGCGGTTGTAGTTATGTCTTTGTGCGTACATATAAGAACCACAATTCTTAGCAGGCTTTGAAGGACGTATTTTGTGCCTGTAGCTCCTGAGGTGTAACGAAGCAGAAACACGTATCTAACAGTCCGATGGGGCCATTCATATGCTAGCGACATGGGTTATCGCACACGTTTGCCTCAGGATAATCTCACTTCCAAGAGAGTTAGTTCGTCCACGAATTCATTTTAATATATATGTAAAAATCTTTATTTTCAATTATCGGAGCTTATTTCAAGCTTCACTAAGCTTTCCATACGCTAGTAAGTTTCCCTTTTGCGTATATGAACGGCAAGTAAACAACAGCTTCCGTGCCTGTAGCTTATGAAGCGTAACGACACAGAAACATGCGTCTTATATTGAGATAACAGCTTTGATCACCTGTTGTTTGTGTTGAGTATAAGGAGAAATTCTCCTCCGATTCAATTACGTCACGAAAATTTCTTAAAACGTTTTATTATAATTCGGTGTATTAAATTTATTATACACAATTTCCTGAGGTTGTTATGGGAAGGCGTGTACTTCTGTATACGATATATACATGCTCACGTTATGCAGGAATGCTTTAGTTAGACGACCTCGGGTTGTATATTTAAGAATGTTATTCGGGTGGATAATATGCTTGCGTGTCACGTATGTGTTTTGCATATACGTATGAGTTCGTAAAGGACGCGCGTTTAATTCTTTTTGAGTACAAGTGCTAGATGAATGCTTCTGTGTTTTGTCTGTGTTCGTGAATGAAAGACAAATGATGGTGACGTGTATGGGTATATATTCGTCGTATGAAAAACGGTGTTAATGGTTTGTGAGCTTTTCCGGCAACATTAAAGAAATTGCTGTCTAGAAATAAATGTGTACCTGTGAATCTTCCGAGAATAAATTGTACGTTTCCCCAGGCGGGTAAGTCGCTTATTATATATTATATTTTAATATATAACATTATTATATATTTGCGTCAACGATTTTGTCCTTTGAGAGTAAACCGTCAATAACAACACATGAGGTAGAAAAATATGGTTGAATTCGATAAAGATGAAAGAGTTGATTGATGCGGAATGATTTACTGACAGCAATAGTAAAAAAGTTTGTCTTCATTACAAACGAACAGGTGTCACTACTTATGAGGCAGAGCAGAATAGCAATTTCCATACTCATGGGGATTAAATAGAGAGAAAGTTCACGACACAAACGTGTAAGGGGATGAAGACAATTAATATATGAGTATATATATATATATATACCTGTGTGTTGTTTTGCGAATTCCTCTGCTCGGTATGACTCTCAAATGAAAACGAAAGGCTACTGTTATATTTTCTCTGCATAGGTGCCCACTGGTCTGTCTAAGGTATCTCTGTTCCTCCAGGGTATTCAAATATTCCCTTTCGAATTTATTATTCATGATATTCAATTTTAAACAAAGTGCAGAGACTCACTCTTGCAATTCACATTTTCCTCGCTACAAAATCGAATTGTTTCTCTGAACATCGACTCCCTTCCTCTGTTCATTCATATTCCCATCACTCAGACAAGCATTGTTACTTAATTCCTCATATACACCGTACACTGTGTCTCTACCTTTTAAAGAAGTTGTTTTAGCTTTTGAAGAGGCGTATTGTTATCAGGGCGCCAAGGCCACCCATTATATCATATAGTTTGGAATAGTTTTTAAACGAATAAACGTAAAATTTATATAAGATTCATATTTCGATTAATTTATCTTTAAGAAAATATAAAGTATATAAAATCGGAATATTTGTGTTTAATAAAACGTAATAAATAAAGTAAATATTTGATAGCAAAATTTAAGCTAGAAATCAATTTCAAATCTCCATGGTAAGTGTTTTCAATACACAACATAATGGAACATTTTATGTCTATAACGTCTCTTAGCGTATGTGATTAAAATGCTTCAAATAAGTTATTAAGGAGATATATATATCTCTTCTTTTTTTTTAAAATATTTTCTGGAGTAGTCTAAACAAATAATTAGAAATCTTTTTAAAGTTGAGTGTATATTCAGTTGCTTTCTAAAAATATGTTGAACAGGATGTCCTTACATTAGCGCAAAAACACATTATTTTTCCGCTTATGTTTTTTTGTGATGTAATAACTGTTATAATAAAAGGTGACACGCCAGCAAAAGTATTCTTTTCTACTCTAGGAACAAGGCCCACATTTTTTGGAGGAGGGGAGCTAGTCGATTAGATCAACCCCGGTATGCAACTGGTACTTAATCTATCGAACCCGAAAGGATGAAAAGTAAGGTCAACCTTCATGGAATTTGAACTCCGAACGTGTAGACAGACGAAATGCCGCTAAGTATTTCGCCTGGCGTGCTAACGTTTCTGGCACCTCGAAAAGATAAAAGGCAAAGTCAACCTCGGCAGAAGTAGACAGACGAAATACCGCTAAGCATTTCACCCAGCTCGTTAATGTTTCTTATTTATTTATTGCCCACATTGGGCTAAACATAGAAGGGGTCAAACAAGAACAGACAAAGGGATTAAATCGATTATATCGACCCCAGTCCTTATCTGGTGCTTAATTTATCGACTCCGAATGGGTAAAAGGCAAAGTCGACCTCGGCGGGATTTGAACTCAGAACATAAAGGCAGACGAAATACCACTAAGCATTCCTACCGGCGTGCTAATGTTTCTGCCAGCTCACCACCTTAAGCCGTCAAATGTATTAAATGCTTCCCAAAAATGCTTACCGTCATTTCTTTCTTTTAATTATATTCTGAGATCAAGTTCCTCCGAGGTTACTTTGACTCACATCATTTCGTCGATAAAATATGTACCAATTTAGCGATCTGGGTCAATGTATTCGGCTCAACCTTCCGCTGATATTACACCAAAATATGAAACCGTTATTATTTGGTATACACAGCGTTTCTTTCACAGAGACAGTATTGCGTCCAACAAAATGACTGACATTCATTGTTTCGCTTTATAATTTATAAATACTGAGTTCAATTTCCGTCGACACCCAGTCGTATTGAATAAATTAGTGTAGGAGTATATAAATATGGGTGATATAATGGTCTAGCTTTCAAACATGAATTCCACTCGCTCAACATATACGTGAGAAGTTATTCATAACTCACCGTAACTTGTTTTATGCTGCTGTACGTACAATGCACACACTTTATTATATATTTATGTGTGTGTGTGCGCCCGCATGTCTTTATATATGTGTTCTTAGATATCTATTGATAAAATCAGCACGTAACACTAATTGATATATCTTAACGTCTGAAGTGGTGAAAAAAAAAGCAGAAACTTATCTTTTACAAAGAGTCGACTAATGACAATTCGACATATTAATTATCACCAAGAACGTTTGTTCCGCATGCTAAGCAGCGTAAGAGAGCATGTGGAGAATTTGAAGCACTCTCCAGAAAATCAAATATATCCAAATAATAAATAAGACTAACAAATGAACTGGCGCCAATTTGTTTCTAAGTTTTACAGTTGCGTTCACAATAGCATCATAGGATAAAGATTTCCAACAGACATATTAATTTGTACTCCGTTTATGAATGTAAGAACTCTAAATAACTCACATTTATAACACAGTGAGTGTTTGTGGTGCCGGCCGCGTGTGTTTCTGTGTCTGCGTACGTGTCATATTATGCTGTGGAACATGATATTAAGTTTTATCCATCCAGTTAATATCCAGTACACTTATAATATCAAGCTTCCACAAATTCTTATAGATTTTAAACTGAAATATTTCATCAGTTTGAAGGTACTGTAAAAAACATGTTGCAAAAGTCCCCGCTGCAAACTCAGCAATATATTCTTTCAAATTAAACATTTAAATGGGTGTTGATGCCTAGATATAGACTTAGACATTCATTACCTTATATATAGAGTTCCTCTTGTGAATGATATCCGTATTTGGTAACACTTTAAGTTATATATTTCAGATCATAGTTTGTTTTTCCCAAACTTTTACACCTTCATCTCCAGTATGAAGTGCTGTTGTTGTTGGCACTCCGTCGCTTACGACGTCGAGGGTTACAGTTGATCCGATCAACGGAACAGCCTGCTCGTGAAATTAACGTGCAAGTGGCTGAGCACTCCACAGACACGTGCCCCTGTAACGTAGTTCTCGGGGATATTCAGCGTGACACAGTGTGACAAGGCTGACCCTTTGAATTACAGGTACTCCAGAAACAGGAAGTAAGAGAGAGAGATAGTTGCCGGAGCGACGTGGAGTTTTAGGTGCTTTCGCTCAATAAACACTCACAACGCCCGGTCTGGGAATCGAAACCGCGATCCAGTATGAAGTGTAACCAACCATCATTCTATTTTAATTCACTTAGATATTGAATGCATTAAGCTTCAAAAATAACACAGCTTGATTGGTATTCACAAGATATCTGTTTTAAATTGTGACCAAACATTTATGCTTCTTACATGTTAAAGTTTACTGATATTTCATTGATTTTTTATGAGAAGATACAAATTTATCTTACATTTTTCTTATATTTATCTTACATTTTTCTTATATTTATCTTACATTTTTCTTATATTTATCTTACATTTTTCTTATATTTATCTTATATTTTTTGCAGCATCACAAAATCTTCTAATAATTCCTGCTCATATTGTCCTGAATATTACCGTAGCTTCAATTTCGTAAGTAATATGTTGAAATCATTTTTCAGTATTTTGTTTGACTATGACATATTTAACTTAAGATGGACAATCCTTGAATTATTTTCGCGATCTCTTACTTCGAGTCATCTAACGTCCTGCTCGTTTTTGTTTTTGCTACAATAGTATTGTGAGAATCTCAAATGTAATTGGAGAACGGGAAATACCTTGTATAACGTCAAACTGGACGATTCTTTAAATATTACGTGTATAGTTGGGAAGAGGCAATCCAACACCATTATGGATTAAATATACTAATGCTCCGGGATTAGTGAAGTATGATAAGCATTAATGCTACAACAGAGACTTAATGCCCATTGTCAGTTGTGTAAAGCAGGACTGTTTCGCATTTGACAATACGGAGATAACAATAGGATATAGAGATTATACTTATCAGATTTGTAATAGCTACAACCTAATTTGGAAAATGAATGCATTTAATATAGCAGGAAATGTGTAGAGTGTTAAAATCCGGTAATGTGGCAATCACCTTTAAAATCGGAAACCGTAAATGTTGTACAATAAAACCCAAAATATTTTCTACAGGTTGAAAAATGTAACATTTCTAAGTAAAATAACAACTGATGATGTTTATGAAATTCCCCCCTTATCAGATCTAATAATAGTTTTAAAAGACACTCAACAACTTGGTGATTTTTTTTACCCCATCCACAAACAGATACAATTCAACCATTCATGATAATCCGACAAATGAGTGTACATTCCAATGCGGTAGTCAACTTGTATCTTCAGTAAGACGTGTTTCTTTCAATGTAGATGATTTTCAACAATGCTTCATTATTGGCTGATCAACGAAAGACTGTTTCTCAAAAATTAGATGACAATCAGCTATAAAAATAGCTTTAATTCTGCTTAGGATTACGCACAAACTTTTCGAGCAAACCTATGATTTAAGGCTTAGCAGCGGAAATGGTCTTTCGTTTTCTCAGATAAGCAGTAACTGCTTGTATAAAGGTTAGTTTAGACAAAAATATCTTCATATTTTATTCTAAATGTCCGATGTGGTTGCACACTACTGTTTACATGCTACAGTGGCTCACAATAATACTAGATTATCGTTATCGGACAACGTATCAATAACTGTATTTATAATTAGGATAATATAACTTATAAAATATAATATAGATATAATAATATACATTATAAAATATGAATATATTTTCATGATCGTTTCCTATTTGATAGATAGATTTAACATTTCAAACATAAATGTAAGTAGTTGCAGATAAACATGTACAACAGCATTTGATTATACATACTTAAAATAGTTTTTTGAAACCTATGTGTATATGCCGATTAAATCAGAAATATTATTATCGATAATTTCAGATAATGTATAATGTCGCCTATTAAATGGAAAAAAGCACAGCATCTTGCAATGGTTCCTTTCTTAGCTATATTTCACTTGAAACTAACAAAAAAGTTGATGGAAAGAACGAAAAGTCTAGAGGACTTTGTTTAGACGTTTATTAATACTTCAATGCGATTGGATAAACGGTCACGCAATTTATAATATCAAAATAATAAACAAAAGTGTTCATCTAAAATAGCTTTGCAGAAAGAGGAAAATACACTGAAGAACTTATGAAACATATCAGATAATTTAACCATAATATATCATATTTCAGTGATGCTGATCGGAAAAACAAACACATCATACCATAATTTTGTATGCATACAAAATTATTAGCTACACTATTGCTTGACATAATAACCCAAAAGTTTATAAGTCCTTTCACACTCAAAATATAAACTGCCGAGAACGATATATAAGCTGTTATATATATATAAATATATATATATATATATATAT
>NC_068985.1:95119214-95122721 GCF_001194135.2 Octopus bimaculoides | reverse complement strand
TGGACATTCCATATGCTAGAACTAGATCACATCTTGTGTCTAAAGAGACCTAAATTGTTCTCAACATGAAATATAGCGTGATACCAAAACGTAAGCGGGCAAGACATTTAAAATCACCGAAAAGGAACTTTATTAAACAGGTTCCGGTTTCAAATTTAACAATCTTACCGACTGTCTATTTCTTTTCAGCCTGATTTGTAATGGAACCATAATCATCAGAACCCCATACAAAGTTGCCCACCGCCATAGGTGCGCGTGTATATGGTTCTGCTAATTACAGCTTAATGGTAAAATTCAAAAGTCTTCGTTTTGGCGCGCTAATTCCAGGAATATGTCTGCAGAGGAATATTGTTAAAAAGTTTCATAGACATTTGGCCTTGTATTGATATTATTGGCCTTTGCTTTGGTTAGTAGATGTCATCATTATGCCAGTTTAATATCACCAAGAGGTGCTTTGGTGCGTTTAGTGAAGTCGACTCCGCTGCAAGCATTCAGCTCAGATATGGCGTTTGAAAATAAATCTCACCTAGAATAAAAGGGGAAAAAAAGGTAATTGCATTTGATAAAATATACGGAACACACAAAGGATTCAAAATATGTAGCGTATATTGAGGTAAAGTTATAGTTTGGAAACCGGCATTAGCAAAATTGATTAAGGAATGGGAGAATATTCCTACGTATTTATGATCGGTAGCGATTGCAAAACATTCGGCAATGGAAATGGATCATTGTTCAAGTTGAAATAAATATCCATATACTCTATAAAAGCATACAAAAATATCCGTTAAATAATTAAAGAGTGCAGAATTAACATTTCATTGATTTCTTTTTCATATCATTGAGGGAACTAAAAGTATTTAACTGATGCATATCAATATTCAATACGCTTGCAATGCAGAAAATGGCCATCTATGCAACCATTAATAAGTGAAGGCTCTATTATTATTTTAAACATTATATAATAATGTGCAGTCCAACAAAAAGATTAGTCTCTATGCGTGTAACAATATTTCGGTATTATAAATGTTCAATAAATGTGAAATAAGTTGCATGTGTTCGTAAAATGAAAATAATATTTTGTTTTTTGCTAAATACGCAGCCTTAACAATAAGGGGGAAATATCAGAATTTATAGTTAATTTATTCGTAATCAAAATCTAACAATAAAAATCTTAAAATATAGAATCAAAATATTTGTCATGATAACCTGATTTCATTCGTTTGGAAAGAATATAGGTTTTGAAAATGTTATTATCTTTATTGTTTATTAACTTCTTAAATAATGGGAATTTTATATTATATTTAAAGGTTTACATTGTTTAACATATGAAATATGATTATTGTGAAAATTTTTCTTTACAACTTCTATATATGTGAGATACAGAAATTATTTTCTTCTAGTTTGAAAGCTTATCTTTAGCATTTAAAGCAATCGTTTTTTCTTTAAAATAACAACTCTCAAGATAATTAAATGCTTACAATTTAAGACAAAGATATACATGCAGATGTATATGCAGAAAATTGATCATTATACATAAATATTATGAAGTCATGTAAAATGCTACAAGGCTTTTCATTTACATTTCAAATTAATAAATGTTATTAAAGTGTGTGTATATGTGCATGCGAGTGTGTGTGTGTAAGTGTGTGTTATTGGCAAATACGAATTTGACATTCTCATTCGCTTTCAAACGAGTTTTGAAACGGAATATTCATATTTCTATTGATATTCATCATCATCATCATCATCGTCGTTTAACGTCTGCTTTCCATGCTAGCATGGGTTCTCTTGAATATATGTGTTTCTAGATATCTCCTTTTCTTTTTGCTTCTGATCAAGTGGATACCGTTTATAGTAAATATACAAGATTTGTAACATTTCAAAGACAACATAAGTTTTGTTTTATTTTAAGGAAAAGTAGGATGGACAAACATGCCCGTTCGTAAGCTGGTCGGACAAAGTATCAACGAGTATGTGCATGAACTTTTCGGGTTCCATGTAAAATATCTCGCAGAATTCAATATTATTATACTGAACTACGAAAGAAGAACCAAAATGCTAGTCAAAAAATGTCACTGAATATTTGTATAATAACAGTGAAAGGATCAATATTTTAAAACTCAATCTGAATGTGATATCTATTCAACCGTCACTGATTCAAACAATTACATAAAAGCGACATATTCAGTAAGGGAATATAGAAACAAGATCTAGTGATTAGAACAGATACCTGCACGTACTACCACGTGAGTTTGTATCCGTGTACGTCTGTGCATGCGCGTGTGTGTCCATGTACGTGCCTGCGTGCGTGTGTGTGTATCCGAATGCGTATGTGTGTGTATCTGAGTGCATGTGTGTGTGTGAATACAATAACAAAGATAACACAGACGGAACAGTTACAATGAAGGAAAAAAATACCGGGTTAAATGTTAAAAACTGTGACGAAGTGTTGTTTTCGGAAGGAGTAGAAGGCTCGGGTTTGTAAAGGCAAAGTGAAAACCAGGAAGACGCGATGGATGCTGTCTTTGTGTGTGTGTTTGGATATGTGTGTATGTATACGTGTATATGGTTATGTATTGTATTTGCAGAAGTGTGAAAATTTGAAAGCGTTGTGGCCATAGGTTTATGAGTGTGGGAGATTTTGTTATAAATGTGAAATCGATACGTAGGTGGCGAGAATGACTATTGGTATGGTACGAGGGGTGCAAGTTTGGAGGAATAAAGATACTAGTAAATCAAATGGGGGAGCAAGAACAATTTGAAACGTGCCACTCATATGTGTGAAAGTATATATATATATATATATATATATATATATATATATATATATATATATATATATGTGTGTGTGTGTGTATGTATGTATGTATGTATAAAAAAACGCACCCTAGTGTAGGAAGTTTGGTAACAAAGGAAGACGATTGGAACTAAAAACTGATAAGCAAATGTAAATGAATTCTATGATGAAAATAGACAAGCCTAACAAAGTTAGCAATTACTTGAGAGAAAATGCCCGAAGAGTTTGTGGAATATACAGAGCCTTGTTACAAGAAAAAAATAAGTCACGAAGAAGAGATAACAATTTTGAACAGGCTGGTAACATCAGCTGAGAAGAAATAACTGTGATGTACGTGTGCATAGCTAGCCAAAACACACGCTGCGTCAAAAGAAATTAGCAGCGAAGAGAGAATTTGTCGTGTTTCGGAAAATAGGAGATAACAGGGGGAAGGAGGTAGCAGGTGAAAAGGTATCTGTTTGTTTGCGTGTGTATTTGTTTGTGTGTGTCTGTCGCTGTGTGTGTCTGTTTCAGTGTGTGTGTGTGTGTGTTTGTTTGTATGTGTGTGTGTGTGTGCGTGCGTATCTCTGTGTGTGCGAGTGTGTGTTGAGAATTGCAAGTTCGTGTAACACGTGTAACAATTAAATCTCTTTTCACCCCTCTCGTTCTTCCTTTTGTTACTACTATATCTCTCTCTTTCCCCTCTCCTTCTTCCTTCTGTTACTACTATA
>NC_068985.1:95113185-95114892 GCF_001194135.2 Octopus bimaculoides | reverse complement strand
AGAGAGAGAGAGAGAGAGAGAGAGAGAGAGAGAGAGATAGATAGATGTGCGCATGCCTTTGTAATAAATAATAGTTGTTATTGGTAGTGGTGTTGCAGTTAGGGTTAACTGGGTGTGAGAGAGATAGAGAGAGAGAGAGGGAGAGAGAGAGAGAGAGAGAGAGAGAGAAGGCTGTAACATCCATGTAATTGTGCGTTTGTTAAAATATTAGAGATAACGAAAAACATGACATTAAAAACTGCTTGTTGATTACCATATTATAGTAACGCGTCACCTATATTTGTGCGCAATATTTATGATCATATAGACTATATAAACAAAAGAAAACCTAACAGTTACCACATCCAATTGATAAAACTTTTATATAAAGACCTAAATTACTAAACTATTTGTATAAATTACTAATAAATTTACATCAAAACTTAAATTACTAAAGCTAAAATTTTTTCATGTGTTCACGCATGTCAATAGGCTCTAAAAATCTACCATTAGATATATTGTTATCATAAATGAATTAGTTATATGTAAGAGCTACTAGAACTTTGAATAGGTCGGTATTTCATGTTTCATACGCTAACATCTGTAACTATAATAATACAGATTTCTCAGTAGATAAATATTAAATATGACGTTAAAATATTCATATTTAAATATAAATATTTCCTCTTAAATACAAGGAAACGATTGTTTATGACTTTTCAAAAACTGCCGTCAGTTATATTATTATAATAAATAATTAATTATATATTAAACATACTAGAACTTTGAATCTGTTGATACTTCATGTTTTATTACACTAGCATCTGTAAATATAAGGCTTAAGTGATGCTTAGTACATATATAATATTGACATAAAAATATTAATTAAACGGTAAAGATGTATATTAGGTTTTCTGCACAGATGGCCGTATAATATGTGGTTTCTATAGATTTAATTAATCACGTTCCTCATCAATATGTCGTTGATATTTTATAATATCATTCATTAAACTAAGTTAAAGATAAAACGTAATGATTTTGTAGTTGATGTAGCATTATTAATGTAGATTTTTCTATAAAATTTTTATCAGTTGGATTTCGTAACGTCCACGTTTTCATTTCTTTACATTGTACTGGTCATAACTATTGCACACAAATATAGATAACGTGATGCTCTAATATAGTAATTAACACGCGGTTTTTAATATATTGTCTCCAATACTATATGTTGTCTCCAATACTATAACAAACGTACATGATGAATGCTACCGCTATCTCTCCTTCACTCTCTCTCGATAAATCTCTTCTACCCCCTTCACTTTCTCTCTGTAACACCTAGTTCAACCTAACGGCAACGCCACGACCAATGACGACTATTATGCATTACAAATGCATGCGCACGAGTATATCAAACACGTTGGAATATAACACCTCTCTGGAAAATTCAACCCAGATGAAATATCCACTTAACCAGATTCAATAGAAAATTCTAATTTACTTTAATTTTTCTAATTGAATTAAAGGGCTATGGAAACGGGTGTAGGGATCAGAATTTCATATTATATTGATTTGAATGTCCTTGAATAAACATATGCCTATATGTCAATTTCTCTATTTTCGTTCTTTTCTTATACATACATACGCACATACATACATACACATATATATATGTATATATATATATATATATATATATATATGTGTGTGTGTATATGTAAGTATATTTTT
>NC_068985.1:95106220-95112024 GCF_001194135.2 Octopus bimaculoides | reverse complement strand
AATAATGTCCACAGTTAAATGGTGAAAGGAAACTTGCCACTCCATATATCAAATTGTCTAGACAATTCTCTCCGGTAACGATAAGGTGTAACTTTTTTTAAAGAAATTATACTGGCATTTACTGATACATAATCATTTTATGATTGGTTCCCACAGAGAAACAATCTTATTTTTTATATATTTTAATTTTCTATATGTAGAACACTTCATGTAACCAAGTACAGAGATTATTCGTCACACTATACTTTACGAATTTAATCGAGGTTTTAACGTATGAGTAGCATCGTGAAATGTTGAACTTTTTTATAGCTAATATTGCAGAATGCTGTTTGAAAAATTTAGAAAAGTCAATCTACGGTGTCCTGTCGAATTAGTTAATGAAATACTACAAGCATCGCTTGTAAGGAATCTTGCTATATCTTACCACTGAATTAGATGTTAGCGTTATGAAAATTCATAATCACTTGAGAAACTTGAGGAATGCTTTCGAAACGGATAAACTGTTTCTTCATACACTTCCAGAAAAATATCGTCAATGAATGCACGACTGCTGTCATGTGTTCCATACACTGCAGCCCATGGACTATTTTTAAAACAATATCGGATAAGAGATGTGAGTAGTGGATTCTTTACATAAATATTGGATTCAAATCATGGTATGTCACCAGCAGTTTCGGGAAAGGGCGGGGCTAAGTCGATCACCCCCCCCACCCCCAGTGCTCAACTGGCAGTTAAATCATCGACCCTGGAAGGATGAAAGGTAAAATCCACCTCGACAAAATTTGAACTCAGAATTCTTCCATCTTTGATAGGTGTGATACAAATAACATCCATTTATACACATAATGGTTCATGATGAGGGCATTTTTCTATCGCAGACATTTATATCAATTTAGTTGTTTTTTGACATTTATCAAAACTGGCCGTTTACACCTATTATCCAATGGCACTCTTCATATAAACATTGTGAACTTTCATAGCTAACAATTATTATATTTACTGTAGGGAATAATTTGAGGGAAATTCGTAGCTATTTCTACCAGTCAAACGAGACATTATATGCGTTTTGAATTTTAAATATTGTAACTTTTCCACTGCTATTAATTTTATGGGACAACAATAAGCAATTCAGCTCTGTTCAAAACATTATTTATATATTTTATATGTTGTTTTCTTAATTCTTATTGCTCATATAAATTACAGATTTATATCTTTATATTTTTCACTGTTAATGTGGTCAATATAAATGGCATTTATACATACTTGATTTCGATGTGTTTTTACAGTACTTTTAGTAAGTTAAACAAATACAATATATCTTGATAGTTTTCGGTATTGTTTCAAATGTTCACTGACCTATACAATTTTCAATATGATTTATTTGAAAAGGGGCCATTGTAATACGATTTTGTAAATATGAATAAATATGGTTGGCATAATATTGACACAGCCGCGACGTATAAATCACTATGATGAGAGAGTAAACTAAATCGAATTTTGGTTATTTAAACAAAGGAAAATGAAAACAAAAATTGTTCTTCGTTCTTTTATGATATCTAACGTGCATTTTAGAGGATTCTCTTGGAATAAGTACGAGCCAATTTATGTAGCAGAACACTTATGCCTTTAGCCCCTAATAATTACAACACTGGGCCGATCCTCATAATGCTTCACTTGAAATAATTATTAACCACATGGCATCGTACGAGAGCTTCGGCCACTGTGCAAAATTTATTTTCTGTTGTTCAATATCAATGGTCTAGAGTTCTCATTTCATAATCAATACTTTGAGTATACGCGTTGCGTAAGTTTGACGAATCCTGCCGTTATTCTATACAGGCGCAAGACCTTACAAATGTAAAGGAACACAAAAGAGAGGCTGGCAGCCGTCATCTGTCGTCCCCCAAACAGCTTCCTCCTTTCGAATTTTCAGAATCCTAATTTCTCAAAATTGGTCCCGAGCTGGTTATTTATATGTCTATTTCAATGGAACACAGTATGAATATATTTCAATAGCCTTTTACCCAGAAAATAGAGAATTTGCATGGTATCTTTAATGATATTCAAGTGAAGATTAATATAACGTGTGTTATTATCCCTGATGTATGCTTCTGAGATGTGGATAACCAACCGAAAGAATTTGAAACAGCTGGAGCGATTTCACCACAAGTGTCTAACCGTATGTTGGGCCTGCGTCGGAGAATACATGTGAGTGGTTTTGAGGTTTTTGAAATAAGTCGAGTCGAAGGATTGACTCAATCATTTTGCAGCGCTGACGCCAGTGGAGGAAAGTCACTTAGTGAGAATAAGGGACTGTAGTATTCCGAAGCTATCTTTGTATTATGAGCTGAATCCTGAGATTCATGGATTGTGTTAAAATATCGTTGAAAATATATAGAAAGGAACTGCAACTGGCCGACCAAAATGGAGGAAAGCTCTATATAACGGAAGTGAGAACTTCGAAATAGCTCGAAGAAATCACGAGAATTTGAAGACATTTCCTAGAAAGTCATTGATGTGATATTACCAAGAAATGTGGGTGACCAGAGTGAGCTTTGAAGCAATGATTGTGAGAGATTCTGCTCCAGCAGATCGAGACTTGGGTTATGTCATATACTGCGTAACAAGATGCCATGAATACGGGATGTTCTGCGTATCAGTTGTATGAGAGAGCATGATGACCATCGCGTGATCATTGTGTTGGAGGCAAGATAGGTACGTGTTAAGTATACTTAATGGTAATATATTAAAGAATGTAATTAGTACAGTACAAACGCTTATAAATGTATTCTTAAGTGAAACAATGATGTAACAAAAGTAGATCTAATTTTGAAATCATTAGCAGTAAGGCAACACTCGAGAATTACAGATATCACAATGTGTTAATAATTAAATTAGTAACGCACAATATATCACATCGTATATATGTAAAACGACAGTAATCGCAATCTAATTATGGCAAGCATCGTCCAAATATAATTAACTTCAATTTCCTAATAACTCCAAATGTAAAACATCATAAAGGACACATTTTCTAGATGCATGTGCGTTTAATAATGTTACCTGTATCTCTGAAGTTATTCACAGGTGATATCTGTATGTATATTAAGTAGTTGTATTTGTATGGGCATAAATTGTTGAATAAAAAGGATCAATTGTTTTCCCCATAGACAAAACTGCTAAATGTTTAACAGCACGGCATTCTTCTTGCCGACGGAGAGAGAAAATTAGGAAGTGGAATTCATGGCTCAGGAATGTAAGAGAATCGAATGGCTCTCTCTCGGAATCTAACTTGTCTTACGCAATTAATCCACAAGTGTTTTGAATAGATTAATAGAATAAAAATGCTTGAAACATTAAATACAATTTACATTCTGAACTGCTAAATGTTTTGTTATGATAATGATAATGATGTAGCACCTGAAATATTCTTTAAAGAATTCTAGAGACGGTGACTTTATGTTCAACGTATGGTAGTTTATGTTGCTAAAACCCAGGTCAGGACTGAATGAGCAGACATGATCAAATGTATTTATATTGTACCCATGCACGTTTTGTGGGTATCATTTCTCTTGGATTACCTTACACAGCTTAACATTGTTTTCTTATATAGGTGTATAGGATACCATTAGAAGAAGTTTTTATTTGCTATTTTTTGCAAGCTACATTACCACAAACAGTTTCCTCTGTTCTCGTTTCATATCTTATTCGATAGCCAGTACACAAATATTAATGACTTGTAGGGACACAGGATTTCGTTATGCAACCATGATATACTACAAAGTACATTAGACGCCTTCATAAGTCAATACCTTGTTATATTGTGTTAGCAGTGCTATTAAATCATTTGAATAGATTATCTCTCCAGATATTCTATAGAAATTATAGCCTGGAGTGATGTTTGCTACGTACCAGCTTCTACCAATATGTTTAATATTTAAATGTGGTATATCCAATAATTTTACATCGGTGTATTTAGTGGCTATTTAAGCAATGTGTTCGTGGATGATTAAGGGGTCAGATGGTTGGGGATGCAGGAGCAAAACTTCCCGAAATATGACATATACACACATTGTCCAGTTTTTATCTTCGATCTCATTGTTTGTTTACATCTGATGCCCCGTGTATGAAACATCGAAACAAAAATCAGTGTATAGAATGTATGTAGCGATAAACTTAACAAGTGATATATATATATACATATATCCCCAAGAGTTAAGGAATGGAGTAGATAAAGTCCGGACAACATGTGTTTCATAGCGAGCGGAAACTCGGATGTAGTAAATATCGAAGCGAGGTACATCCTATTGCATGTTATTGATTACACAATAAGTAGGATTACGTTCCAGTACTAAATAAAACTCAATAAAATGAAATAAATAAAATAACTACACTACAGTAAAACCATTGATCAAAGTTTCTATTCAATACCTGTCGTCGTTTCGGTAATACATGTTATTAAATATCTGTTAAAATTAAGAAGATATACACATATACATTCCTTATTATTATTATTGTATATTTGTAGTGTGACTAGAGATAATATTATCACATCAATTCCTGATATTCCTTCTCCAAACCCGCTTTTCTTCACTTTCTCCAAAATATTACGTAACTTCTCACATGAATATTTGCGCGCAACCGCGTTGAAAGGTGATTAACACCGAAATAATTGTAAGAGGACATTAAAGATGTGCTAAACTTTTGCTTTATCTTCTACCTATATAAATATATACATATAATCCCCGCGGTGCTTGAACTCGGAACAATAAGAGCTAATTCGGTAAAGAAATTTGCCGAGATTGTATCCATTTTGCCAGCACGTTACCTTTCACAATATCTGATAATTATGGTGATTATATTAATGTGCAATAATATTTACTCAACTTAAATGCCATTTTCCCCTTCTTTAAGAATGCGTAATTGCTTTCAGAACACCCACATATTTAATACAATTACTTAAAAACCACAAAAGAGAAATACTAATGCTAATGAGCTAAAGACAACGGTAACTCAACAACTATTTTAAAATATTGGAAAATATGGAAGATCAGTCAGAACATATGTCAGTATCATTCCGTGAGAACATTTTCTGTATATGGCTTTCATCATACAATTTTCAGAGAACTCATGCAGAGTTTAATATTAAATTATATAACGTATTGACTCTAAAACCACATTAAATGTTCATACAGCACCAGGAGAGAAGTCAAAGAGAGAACATAAACTAGCAAAACATTACTGGATAATTGCAGATCCCGGTTTTCTGGCTCTATACTCAGATAGCACATAAATACAAATATATATATATACAACATACTAATACCAGTCCAGGTGTCCTGGTGTCGATTTGCTCGACGTTCGACGAAATGGGGTGCTCCAGCATGGGCGCAGTCATATGACTGAAACAAATAAAGGAATAAAAGAATATATATATATATGTTGTTGTACTTGGGGATGGTCAAATTGCCAGTTTAGCCAATAAAAACACACGCACTGTATATTTGGTGTTAATTTGCTTCAGCTTTATATTACATTAATCTTAATCTTATTTCGGCCAGAGTTCTTTCGTCACACTTCTGTGACCTCATCAGTGGTCCTTTGTTTCCTTCTTTCTTATGTGTGTCTTACCTTGCTAACTATCAGCCATTTTGTATTTTGTATTCCTATTGTATGTGTCTACGCAAGAGAGTACCCCTGAAATAGAAATAGAAACTAAGACTATGGAGAGTATCCAGCAAATAGCTAACTCCATCCACCAGAGTATTAAAGTTACGATAGACTACCCTACTAAACACCCTAAC
>NC_068985.1:95101006-95102559 GCF_001194135.2 Octopus bimaculoides | reverse complement strand
ATGTACACACACACACACACACACACATATATATACATATACATATACATATATACATATATGTACACACACACACACACACACACACACACACACACACACATATATATATATATATATATATATATATATATACACACAATCTACAACTAGGAAGCACAATGATGGAGTAGAGGGGTCATGTCGTTTATGGGGTTGCTAATGTTCAGGAAATGACTGATGCACGTAAATGATTGATCGAGTGATTAGTCAGTAGATTGCTTAATTGATTAGACAGATAATCAAATGCAAAATAAAAGAGATAATGAAATGTATTAGAAGTAGTGTTTGTGCTTCTTATTGGTACGATGACCCTCCAGAGATAAAAGAAAATATGAATGCGGATTAGCAGTGAAAACAACCATTCTGCGTTCGTGATTTATTTTATTTTCTGTAAAATATCAGTTCACGTGCCGCTTCTAAGTTTGTTAACTGAGAAAGTTTTAAACTTTTGGCGTATTTTATCCCATATTTATCTCTCGTGTGTTTACGTGTTTTACGCTTGTTGGTGATGTCCTGTGTGTGTGTGTATACATGAGAGAGATAGTGTGTGTGTGTCTTTTTGTTTGACTTCACCGCTAACAAATGACGTTTAATTTGTTTATGGACCTGAAATTTACTGGTTCGGCAAAAGAAAGGACCATACTTTGAAAAGTGTATCTATCGATTCTTTTGAATAAATTTTCCGAGGTGGTGCTCACGCATGACTACAGACAAACGACAGAAAAACGAGTAATTATCATTTATGAGGAAACTATTTTATATCTGAACTCCAAATAAATGTACTCCTTATCCATAAGTTCTCTTACAACACGTTCATACGGCGGCATTTTCTCTAACTATTACCTAGCGTCCTATTTAAGAACAATACTTTTATCTGAGAGTTTCTTTTGTACTTTCATTTCGTAGTAAATGCCAAAATGTATTTGTTTGCTGCAAGTAATGAAAAGTAGTACCATGATATTCTCGCTTATTCTCTTACTCAAGGATCTGCCATTAAAATGTGTATGGTTACATTTCAAATGACATTCTATGACTTCATCACAGCCGTCTTCGTTCATGCATAACTGAATGTCAATATATTTTCTTAACCACTCATTTGAAGTTGGTGTGTTTTATCTAGATTTAGCATTAATATTTATATAAATTGCAAGCAAAATATTTTAGTCAATGTTTCTTGTTATTTACGTCATGTCGTGATATATTATTCATGCTTCGCTATATTGTGTGCATGTAATATTGGACAATTAAAGATGTTCAGAAAGTTCTCCAGTATATCACATGAAGAAACTTTTCTGCCATATTTTCATTTAAATCATTTTACACGCACAACCAAACAAACACTCACACATAAGCAGACCTCCACACAAATTGATGCACAAAATGTGCACTTTCTTTCTTCCCCTATATTTACTTATGTTTATATATGCATGTATACACACACACGCAAACACACACGCACACACACACATACATGTATATATATATATATATATATATATATATATATATAT
>NC_068985.1:95095268-95100996 GCF_001194135.2 Octopus bimaculoides | reverse complement strand
GTGTGTGTGTGTGTGTGTGTGTGTTTGTGTGTGTGTGTGTGTATGTGTAGACACACACACATTAACGCATTCATGTAAGCACAAGGAGTTGTACACGTATAAGTTTTAAATACTATATGTTCATACACATACGTCCAGTTGTAGAATAAAATATAAGGAAATGCAACCATATATGGTGTTATGCATATACTTAACAGATATTTTCAAAAGGGTAGAAATATTACACAATAATATATAATTTCTAAGTCTCAGTTATTAAATATGTGCCTGACATCTGAATTGTAATAGAGATGATTATATGAACTCCCCTATTTCTTTAGAACTTAAAATTTCCTGAGGTTTATGTAACTGCAATTAATTATATCCTCATTATATTTACTGAGAAATGGCGAGATAGAAAACAAAATTTCCCTTGCCTGCTGGCTGTATAATTACTATATACTCACTTCTCCTGTATGTTTTTATGCGAATTTTCCAGCGATTATATCCAACATGCTTTTTATTATTACAGATGTCTTGCTATTACACAGAATCATCTAACAATTAAGTATCTCGACCTTGTATTTTTCAACAAAATCTCAAACTATATAGAAATTCAAAGAAGAAATTTTCATTGTAGAGACAATGCATTCCTTAGTCCCCATTTAATTACTTTATAAGCAATAAATATTGTAGAAGACATTTAACATACCGCTACACGCTTAAAGTTTATTCGTAACCGGTTTAATAAATCAGTACTGGTTTATTCATATCTTGTCTTTTAATGTACTGAAAGTATACGTCTCCGCTAAATATATTTCTGAAGAAGTACTTTGCATGGGTACTTGAGAGACAAATGGAGACAATCAGACCGAGAAATGCTATAATTAATTATTCTATATGCTTAATCCTCCTCAACACATTTAAGGATCCACAAGTGTACTCTTCTCTCCTTATTAACTATTGGTGACTATAAATGCCTCACTGGATACAGTGTAACTGCCGTCTCGTTTTATTTTACCCAGATTAGTTTTATTACAACTGATAATGCTATCAAATGTATTAAGGATAGTAGACTGCAAGACGTTGTTATTATATGTATCGTATTTTTCCTAGTGGTCCTGGTGCAATGGGATATTTTCTGTAAAGAGAAACTTTCGGTATGTGGACTTTCACCTGAAAATTGTATATAAAGCATATATGACTGCGCTATTCCACTATTTTTAAATGTGCATTCAAAATCTTTATTTTACCTAGTATTGTTCATTATCCCTTTGACCACCTCAAAACATTTAATTTTATCACTATGATTTTGTTATAAATCATGTCCACTGCCCGTTATACCCATATTTAACATATCTAAGCAAAATACCACACATACTATTAGGATGTTTGTTCTTTAATTTGTTACATTTTCTGACCCTCTACAAACTAACTCTCTAAATTTTGTCTATAAGTTTTATTGTGAGTAATACAGGGCATCATACGGCTGTTGATATGTTCACCATTTGTACTGTTCCACAATCTGTCATGCCAATCAACATTAAGTACATATTTAGTGATTATGAAAGTGACTTTATTATTATCAAATTAAAACAAAATGCCAGAATTATGAGTGCGTCAGATGTAGGCATTTATATTTTTCTGGTAGTTTACGTTCTGAATGGAAATGCTGCTGGTGTTTATACTGCTTTTACATATATACAGACATATATATATGTATGTATGTATGTATGTATGTATGTATGTATGTATGTATGTATGTGTGTGTGTGTGTGTAAGTATGTACGGACGTACGTATATGTACGTGAAAGTGAAGCGCGTTTCATAAACTCATGACTGCCTTTGGTACTTATATTTCTAAAAAAATCCCAAGTTGTATGAATATTTCGTGGAATTTACTATCGAAACCGGGTTATTATCATTCGCTTTATTAATGTATCATTTTTACAAGATTGCTTTGAAAGGAATAAACGTTATAATTTTATTGCTTTAGTATAGTAAAACTAATGCAGCAGAAGACATGAATTATGGTTATTTCAACTTAAAATACGCATTTTATTGCTTCCTTACAGATGCTTTGCCAATGAATGTAGAGAAGAGACATCTAGAATTTTCATTTCATATGATTAATGGCCGTCGTTATCGTATTAACACATATTTTAGTGCATTATTATATTAATGTACACTCTGGAAATTCATATCTGCACATAATTATAAGAGGCAAGATATATACCTAAACACACCAATATATATTTCCCGAATACATCTGATAGTTAATCAAAATCTAAAACTGCTATTATTGTTTTATTATTCGCAATCGGAAGTATAATTTAGTTTCCATGAAATGCATGCCTATTGCATTGTAATTAAGCCATCATTCAAAAGATTGTCTTTAACATAAGCAACAAAATATATCTTATATATATATATATATATATATATATATATATATATATATGCCTCCCATCCTGTTAAAGGAGATAACTTTCATGATGTGAATGCTTTCATTTGAATTGAAAGACATATTGGATATACAGTTAACCCACGCCATATTGCGGTTCGCCTATCGTAGTTAACTATTTAAGCTTACGTCGATTCCACTGTGGTGTTGGTTTGCATTTATAATAAAATAAACATATACAAATTATAAAAATGATAATAAAAAAATACAGTAGAGTACTGTTTGTACTTCGCGGATTTTCAAATATCTCAGGGGTTTTGAAACCTAACACACGTGATAGTCGAGGGATTACTGTAGTGAAAAGTAGAATCGTAAGCTGGGTTAGGAGTGGAACAACCAGGTTTAAGATCGTTTGAGTCACTCCACACATGTTATCCTGGGAGTAGTGTCCATACATGTAGGCCTGAAAGTGGTGTCCATTCACGCAGGCTTGAGGGTGGTGTCCATACAAGTAGGCCTGAGAGTGGTGTCCATATACGCAGGCCTGAGAGTGGTGTACATACACTTAGGCCCGAGAGTAGTGCCCATACATGTAGGCCTGAGATTGGTAGGGTTAGTGGTGTCCATACATGCAGTTCTGAGAATGGTGTCCATGTACGCAGGCCTGAGAGTGGTTTCCATACACGTAGACCTGAGAGTGGTGTCCATACACCCAGGTCTGTGAGTGGTGTCTATACACGTAGGCACGAGAGTAGTGCCCAAACATGTAGGCCTGAGATTCGTGCGTATCGCAAAGCTTATATACATCTACATTGTCCAATGCGTACTTTCCCAGTATAAAACGCTAGCTTTCTAATCGGAGGGGGAAACACATTAACTTATTTCTGGAATTATTTTCCGCTGTTATCTAGCATCTTAATAGCACTGAACTGAATGCATTATGATGGAGCGTGTCACTGTTTACTCCAGTGAGTTCCCTTTCTTGTTAGTGATGTTGTTACCCAATATATCCTTTATCTATGATTATATTATATAATTGTAATGGGATTTGGCCTCAAATTCAGCAACACTGTGACTTTATTAACACTAATAGTAGTCTACATAAACTGATATTAAATAAAATTCAAGACAATATTGTTTTTGTTATGTCTCAAGCTACTGCTATCTAGCACCTTCGAATGATCTCTACTCAACCATTACGCAACTGCTACTTGACTGCTACTCAACAGCTGCTCAACACACCTACCACGACCAGACTACCTCTATTTACCTGGGAGCGTCGACACAATAGTTTTGATAGTGTGACACGGTGCAAATCCGAATATATTCACGTCCAACAGAACGCAATATCTTTCTGTTTCTTTTCATCGTTGATCTTTTATGTTTCTTACACTTGCCTTTCATTCCCTCATGTCTGTTCTTAATGCAGGACACGTGCATTTAAAATTTAATTGCCGTGAGTATTAGTTTGAAATATAATGCATTTAGAACCCGTCTGATAAGTGTTTTCGGAGAAGACCTGCTGTTATTTCGGTTACCTATTTGTATATACATACATTGGTTTCGTTATTAAGAGAAAGAAATTGTGAAATTGTTTGCTTGATGCTTTCTATGACTTATTTGCACGATTTTATATATATATATATATATAAAATAGATTCACTTACAAACTTACGGAATTTTATATTTCTTGCTTGTCATCATTATAAGTTCTTATTTTATGCAATTATCATCTCATACTTGTAGTAGAATACACTATTATCTCCAACGACATACTTATGCATTATCTGCAATTTTTATGAGCGATTTTGTTACGACCTCATCGCAGAAACATATTTTTCAATGACTTACAGATTTGACCTATATAATTCATAAAGCAAATAAACTTTACTTTGCTCGCAGCTTTTCTATGGTAATCGAATATTCTATTAGCATGGCATTACCAGGTCATAAAGTAAAATAACCTTTGGAAAGGAAATATATTTTGTATTATTGGATTATTTTGTACAGATATTACTCTTTGCTTCATTTTATTCTGCACATAATTTATCTATATATTTTAAAGTTTTAGAATATGCATTATCATGAACTTTGAATTATGCAAGATATTTCTTTTTATTGCTCTGTTGGTAAATAAATGAAGGAAAATTCATGTCGTAATACTTTTGAATCATTGCTTCTCAATTTGAGATTTATATTCCATTTATATAATCTACTTTAATGTATAATATAAATTGTCGACGGATAGGCACTGCTGCACGCTGAAGAAGGAGACCAATGAGTGATGTTATTCGAAGAATTTCCATCTCATCATTTTATAGTATATCAGGATGTACGTAGTACAATATAAAATGCCTGCTTTCAGAGCGATTTGTCTGAAAATTAAATGTGTTCATATAATCCTTTCTTTCTACTGGAGGCAGATGGTCTCACATTTATTGGGAGGGTGCAAGTGGATCACATGGAACCCCAGTGTTTCACTGGTATTTAATTTGTTGACCCCGAAATGATGGAAGGCAAAGTCGACTTCGGCGGAATTTGAACTCAGAACGCAGCGATGAGAGAAATACTGCTAAGCGTTTCGTCCAGTCTGCTAACGATACTGCCAGCACGTCGACTTTAATAATAATTATTTCTTCTCTAGGTACAAGTCCTTGAAATTGTTTGCGGTGAGGGAACAAGTCGATTGGATCGATGACTGTGCGTAACTAGTACTTATTTCATCGACCTCGAAAGGTTGAGAGCAAAGTCGACCTCGGCGGAATTCGAACTCAGAACGTAGCGATGGACGAAATACTGCTAAGCACTACGTCCAGCGTGCTAACGATTCTGTTAGCTTGCCGCCTTCAATAATATTATAATATTTCATTTCTTATTAACCTTACTTTCTACAGTATCTATATAATTCTGCCAAAACACCTCTTAAAAGGAGCGGAATTGCGACGAGAAAAATAATTATATTCTACACTCTAAATTTGTCTGGTTCAGATATGCTTTTATGTGTTCTGTATGCATAGATGATAATACAGTTCTCTTTGCAAATGCATGTACTGCAAGTGTGATCCAAAGAGTCGAAGAACTTGACTTGAAATTACATACTAGTCTCTTTTACTCTTTTACTTGTTTCAGTCATTTGACTGCTGCCATGCTGGAACACCGCCTTTAGTCGAGCAAATCGACCCCAGGACTTATTCTTTGGAAGCCTAGTACTTACTCTATCGGTCTCTTTTGCCGAACCGCTAAGTTACGGGAACGTAAACACACCAGCATCGGTTGTCAAGCGATGTTGGGGGGACAAACACAGACACACAAACACACACATACACACATATATATATATATATA
>NC_068985.1:95087420-95095190 GCF_001194135.2 Octopus bimaculoides | reverse complement strand
GTTTCCGACTACCAAATCCACTCACAATGCTTTGGTCGGCCCGGGGCTATAGTAGAAGACACTTGCCCAAGATGCCACGCAGTGGGAGTGAACCCAGAACCATGTGGTTGGTAAGCAAGCTACTTACCACACAGCCACTCCTGCTCCTATGAGGGTGTTGATAATTAATTCCTGTGGCACTTATTGTTAAACACTTTTAGATTCTATGTCAATAGACATGTTGACAGTACACATTACGAACAATGGGAAGTGAAAACTGTAGCTATGTTTGTATTGTGATGGAGAGAAATCAGCAAGAATAAAACAAGAAATAAATTGGCTTTTGCCAATTGACTTTCCAAGAGAACATGTCCTGCCTGTATTCCATGGAAGACCTTGTGAGCATTAGCACTACTCTTCTATACTACTCAGGCAATTTTCTGACCTCTCCATGAAATTGTGATATCAATCCACTACACTTAGCCAATCAGAATGCTGCCAATATTCTGCACACTCCTCCTCGACTATATCTCTACTTTTGTTCTGCAATCAAAGATTCTGTACCATGGAAAACCGAAAGTACGGTTTTCGTTCCTACAGCTTCTAGTTGAGAACTGAATGAAACTAGTCAAAATTTGATTCAATGTAGAGCCAATGGCTGAGTAGTGTAGCACGTAAGCTATTAAATAACTACATTTAATGTCTGTGTAGGGATGTACAATCGCTTGAAAGTACATAATATTGATTGACAGCCGGATCGTACTGGAATTAGTGGAGGCGCAATGGCCCAGTGTTTAGTGCAGCGGACTCGCCTTCGTAGGATCGCGATTTCGATTCCCAGACCGGGTGTGAGGAATGTCATTGGGCGATAACGCCTAAAGCACCACGAGGCTCCGGCAGAGGGTGGTGGGAAACCCTGCTGTACTCTTTCACCTCAACTTTCTTTCACCCTTTCTTCATGTTTCTGTTGTACCTGTATTTCAAAGTGACAGCCTTGTCGCACACTCTGCCCTGAATCTCCCCGAAAACTACGTTAAGGGTACACATGTCTGTGAAATTCTCAGCTACTTGCAGGTTAATTCCACGAGAAGGCTGTTTCGCTGATCGGATCAACTGGAACCCTCGTCGTCGTAACCGACGGAGTTCCACGACTATAGTTATCTGTATAATATATATAGAATATACTTGAAATCGATATTTGAAGACAATAGAAAATAGTAGATGAATTGTTGCACTGCTTATGTGGACATTGATTCCTTGGTGCAAAGAACGAAGTAGATCGTAGTTGATTGCATAAAATTTAGTGACGAGATACGTTGATGTTTACACACACTGCATTTCTGTTTTGTTTTGTTCTTTTGTTCTTTTGTTCTTTGTTTTAAATAACATACAGATTTTAAAACAAAGCTAGTGATGATAGGTATTGTTTGGAACCTTGAGATGATGGATGAGAAATACTGTGAATAATTTCGAATGTTAACTGTGGATAGAAGGAAAATGTTAAGAAAGAGGCTGCAAAACATATGTAAGTCGTCGTTGTTGAGCGAATTTTCGGCTTTAATTTTGAAGTAGCTCAAAGATGATGAGATCAATGGTATTGAACAAATTAATGCATTTCGTGGGTGATTTGAAATATATGCTCTTAAGAATAACATATCATTGTATGTCATTGTGGAGAATAACTTAGCAGATTCTTATAGAAAATCAGTTGCGTTTACCATGTACAACATATAATGAAAAGTAAATTTGTATGTGAATAATAAATGCATTAATTTTTCCTTTATTTTCGTTTAAGCAATTAATTAACGGTAGATAATTACCCAAATAATTAATTGAAGCATTTAACTACAGCTACATATGCCAAAGTTGAAGAGTATTATCAAACAAGTTTAAAATGTAGTTTTTCATATAATAGTTATATTATGCGTAAGTACGTGCGCTGTCAACGGTGCAACCAGTAAATAATTTAATATATTAATCCAAACAATATGATCATCTTTGGTCATATTTATGCAGGTGTATTGAACAAAACATATTAATTGAAAATTTCAAGTGTTACATGCGGCAGACTTCAAACAAATTTTAATGAGATCACCTACGATCTGTGTTAAAGATATTTCCTAAACTAGATGGCGTTGAATAAGGGTAAGTTCATGCAACGTAAAATGGACTGCATTGTTACAATTTTTCTCTCAGAGATTAATTAACTTGACTGACAATGTTGCTGTTTATAATTCCCTAAGTTTTAATTAGAATTTGATGTAACTTGCTCCAGCTAAACACCTCTCACGGGTTAGTGTACGTCATGAACCGATTACTTGCTGTGAGTATTTAAAACCAAAATCACTTTCGTTATAATTTCAAAAGCCATTGGTTTTGCATCTTTATACATTGTGTGAGTTTGGATCAAATCAATGTGTGTATATGACATTTATCCAATACATTTCATGAAATGAATAATTATATAAATTCTGATAATTACCCTACGTGCAGGCGCTGACATTCCTATCGAAAACGTATCAGGCAGCAAGCCTAAATGACAGCTTTTCGTTTTTGTTCTGAGTACGAGGCTGTATCGCCGTACAGCAAATGTTTGTATCAATTAGAGCATTCTGCCAAGCCTTGGATTGATATCATATCGTAAGGATACTTGTAGCAGCATCAGCATATGTAACTGCAATGTTCTAGCTAACGAGATCAAGTTGATTTGTGGGTGCTATAACCAATTATAACTTACTTCCTTATAAAAGCTACGTGGAAATCTTTGTTAATGCTTCAAGGACAGTTACGTCAAAGATTCACATTCCATTATTGCTCGTAGCGTAGGACATTTAAAATCACCGGATTTATAGTGCAATGGATTCAACTACTTTCAGTTGTGAGTACGATTTCTTTTAATGTCCCGTTCAATCAGTTTTGCATCTGACTTATATTAATTTAACTTTGATTCACAAAAGGTGTGCGACATCTCTCTCTCTTTTTCACCCTCTCTCTCTCTCTCTCTCTCTCTCTCTCTTTTTATCTCCCTCATTCTCTTTCTGTCTCTCAGAATTAAATTTTTGTTTCTTCTTTACGAAGATTCGATTCCTTTTATTGAAGTATTGATAGGAAATCAATATTTCAAAATAAACAATTTCGATGATGCCAAAGTCTTTTAAGACAAGCAATTCATTTGAAACAATTTCATTAATGCCGTCACAACGTAAATTCATACTACATCTAGAGTGAGTGAGCTGCCTTGCATTTTTCATCCTGTATTGTCTGCGCCGCCAAGCAATTGTAGATATCATTAAAAATATTACATATTTATTTAAACTTTAATACATCGTGTTTGTTGTACTCCCCAGACACCATTTAACTGGAAGCAAAGGAAAATTATGCCTTCAATATATAGCGTGGATGTCGATGTGCAATGCCCCAGTGGTTAGAGCAGTGGACACGCGGTCGTAGGACCGCGGTTCCGATTCCCAGACCGGGCGTTGTGAGTGTTTATTGAACGAATACACATAAAGCTCCACAAAGTTACGGCAAGGAGTGGTGGTGAACACTCTTGTACTGTTTCACCTCAACTTTCTCTCACTCTTTCGTCGTGTTTCTGTTGTACCTGTAATTCAAAGGGTCAGTCTTGTCACACTCTGTGTCACACTAAATCTCCTCGAGAATTACGTTAAGAGTACACGTGTCTGCGGAGTACTCAGCCACTTGCAAGTTAATTTCACGAGCAAGTTGTCCCGCTGATGAGATCAACTGGAACCCTCGTCGTAGTAACCGACGGAATGCCACGATAGTATGAATAAGCATAGTAGAATGTTGCACTCGATACCAATAATCTGGTACTATAATTACATTTCATATTTTAAATTATTTATACTCGTAACAATTTAGATGTAGCGGAACACATAGAGCTTCTCGCTGCACTGATTTGAATGCATGACAATGTATCAACGTTGATTTAATGATAAAATACGGTGCAAATGACTGAAGGCATGGCTCCTTCGTTCAGCGCTATGGTTTGCAACCAAGAGCTTTTGGGATCGATTCTAGATAACTGTGGTTTGGGGTTTTTTTCTACCAATCTCGGATCGGTGAGCTTACGAACTAATACAAACGCGAAATTTAGTATACGAAAATGGCCTGGCAACCTCTTTAGGATGGGCCGTTAGGATTTTTTTAGTGCGGTACACAGAATCTATTGTCTAGTTTATTGCAAATACACAATACGCTGCTGATTTTAGTAGAGGTCGTTTTCAGATAAACATAGAAATGACCAGCACAATTCTTCGGTAAGAGAATAAAATCCTACCTCACTTCGTGATGGCAGTATATTGGTTCATGGATACAGAACATAATTTATTGGGTTATCGGTTAAAAATGTATTGTTGACATTTTACCAATCCCAAGAAGTATATTACAACGGACACAATATATAGATTTCGAGAGAGATCTACAAGAACCCAAGGTAACTATTTATTAAAACTGATCGAATAAGATTGGAGACGTAATGGTTTAGTTTGTGGCGTTCGTGCGGTGAATGGACAGATATATTGACAGATATCTGGACAGATATAAAGCCTAAGTAAATCAAATATTACGAAGTACATTGCCTTTAATGCTTCAGAGTTTTACCAATATGATATGTAGTTGTATTTTATTACCGATTATATTGTAGTTACCATATCAATTTCAAATGAGAAATGTTTGTAGCGTTGATCAGCTTTCCAGAAAAGGCGGCCAGAAATACCTAATACAACGCAGCCGTATTAAATGAAAGGAAATTTCGATTATGAAACTCTGAAGAGACATAATGGTCGAGGAATGAAAGAATTTGACCGTATATTTACTTTATCACAGCTAATACGGGTTTAACATTAACGTCTGAAAATCATGGTTTCAGTATCAAAAAACTGTGTTTTCAAAATAAACTCTATAAACAGATGGAATATGGGCGGGAAATATTTCCTATCTTATGTAAACTAACTATTGCTTCACCATCCTCTCACACCGTCTCCGATGAAGGGATATAATAAATATTCTGGAAACAGCTGTATAAATGCTCTATATTATACACAGCTTTAGTTTTTTATCTCATTACGAAATCCTTGTATTCACACTCTGATATATGACCTACGTTGGACCCCTTATTCACGTAATCACCGAACCTGGAGCTTAACTATGGTCTATCCACAGCACTTACTCAGCATTACCTGAAACCTCTGGGTCTAATTTACAACACTTTCGCGCATATATATATACGTAAATACATATATACATGCATACACACATGCATACATAGATACATACATATATATAGTAAATGTGTATCTGTGTGTGTCCTACACATATTAAATATGTGAGACTGTATTTGGATATGTATGCGATAAGTTAATGTAGTATATACATGTTCCTTCATGAATAAATTGCACTTGTGTTGAAATTGTTCTAGAATTGCTTTAGAAAACATGTGTATATTATAGGATCACATTTCAATCTTACTGAAAAGAAATTCGTTGAGATTAGCCATATTTTTAGGCGAGAAATTGTTATTATTGTACATTTAACTATTAATCCATGTTGGCAGTAACGCTTCAAGCTTATTATAATCATGCTAAAGCCTCGCTTTACCTAAAATTTAGTTATACATCGCCTTATCTGAAACATGGATGCTATATTGGCTTCTTCAGTAAACATTATACAAGGTGACTTGAAGCAAAATGAAATACAATTAAAGTAAACAAAATCTCCTCGCAATTCTATCAAATATGTTAATCAGTAAAAAGAAATGCGAAAGCATAATGAAAAATTGATAAACCAAAGTGGTTAAAGTGAAATTGCCAAATCGTAGCTGGATATATGTACAGCACGGATATATTGTCATTGCTATGACATGCCATAAAGATATCTTTCACTGTAATATAGTAGAAATTGTTCGAAAGGAAACATGTTTGTAAGTGTATGTTCTTAATGGTTTGCCATGAAAATTAAACGATATCATTCCTTCATTTCATATCACTCCTTCTACGAAGCAGCAATTGTTTCGAATATGTTTTGTTAGTCACCCTTCGGTTTAAAGGATTTAAATTAAATAGTATATAATATGATATACGATGTATCTATTCCCAGACTCTGTACTATGTCTTATCCTCAAAGTAAATATCAATTTAAAGAGTTAGCATTTCTCGAGTGTTTTGGATATTACTTGTATGCCCGATTTTCAAAACCGTTTCTATAATCATGCTAATTGATTAATTTTGACATTTTAAAATTAATGTAAAGCTGGGTGGTGTAATTATACCACTACATAAAATAGATTATGTTTATATGGATTCATTTACGTTTTGCTAATCAAATTATTTGTTTCTCAGACAGAAATCCCATGGATAATCAACGCCATTCATTTCAATGATTTTCTGTGCTTGCGCCAATGTTAAATCATTGCTTTTCATTGAGCAAACATTACCTGCAGTTTATCGGCCTATCTAACTTCGTGTTATTATTGCTATTCCCAACATGATTTTTTGTTTGTTTGTTTGTTTGTTTTTTTTATTTTTTCCAAACATAGAAGCGCAATGGTACCTCTGATTCAACTAATATAAAAATCTAAATAATTCTCTTTGATAAATGCTTCGCATTTATGCTTTTAATTCTCAGAAAATTATAACGTTTATTTGTGGGAATTCCAATGTGTTACCTATTTTGAAATAACGTTTAGATATAATATACAATCCAGTGAACATGCGATGAGTGATTCTAATGCCATTGTACAAGAGCTAACGCTCTAACGTAATGGCAATTAAATCTATGACATATATTTCATCAAACCTTGCCGCATGAGTGAATATATGCAAGACACGCCTACTAGCTAATGTTGCATATTGACACCGTCGATTATTTATCCTCTCCCCGCCCTGTGGAGACGCAATGGCCCAATGGTTAGGGCAGCGGGCAATAAAGAAATAAAAATCGTTCACACGCCGGGCAAAATGGCGTTATTTCACCTGCCGTTACGTTCTGAGTTCAAATTCCGTCTAAGTCAACTTTGACCTTCATCTTTTCGGGGTCGACAAATAATTACCAGTTGCATATACTGGAGTCAATGAGATCGACTGTCTCCCACACCACAGAATTCAGGCCTTGTGCCTACAGTTAAAAGGATTGTTAGAGTTGCCATTAAGGTAGCGACCTGGCAGAACCGCTAGCACGCCGGGCAATACTATTCCTGGTATTTCGCCCATATTTACGGAGTATGTTCAAGTTCCACCGAGATTGATTGTGCTTTCATTCTCTCAGGGTCGATACGTTAAGTACCAGTAAAACTCTTGGGTGAATGTGCTCGACTTGTCACCACCCCACCACAAAAAAAATCAGGCCTTGTGCCTATACCAGAAAGGATTATTATAGTAGCCATTAGGAGCGCCTACGAAAGAAATGTGTATAACAATTTGCAGGAAAACTATCGAATCATACTTTTTCTTAAATGCAATCACTTGAGAAAAGCTGCGACTTTAGGGCTATACATTCCAGTAGATTTGATGCGAAAACATTTTTTATTGATGTGGAAATAATTTAAAGTTTCTTCTCTCTTAATCGAAAGTGGTTACTTGTTTTATGGCTTAAATATTGTCCTCCGGCTTCTTTCTGTAACAAACATTCCTCCGCTGCTTATACAGCGAAAAACTTTTAGCTACATAATATAGTATAAAAATATGGAATTGCTTGCGATGCAGTTTTGACAATGTACTCAAAGAGCTCTGATTAGAAACATCACTTATATATAAGTATATATATATATAT
>NC_068985.1:95085110-95086656 GCF_001194135.2 Octopus bimaculoides | reverse complement strand
TATATATATATATATATATCCATATACATATATAAATACACACACAAGCACAAGCGCGCACACACACACACACACTTATATATACATATATGCAGGGAAAATTTTAATATACATAAGGATGAAAATAATATAAATGAATTCATGCACACTGGCGGACGAGCACAGGCATATAGTTCGAATGCTTCGATAAATCACCAAGGAAGACATACCTGTGTTACTCTAACGTACGTCATATATGACATTTTCAAAACATATGAGAACACACATACAGGGATCAATTTGTAATTGTATTTATTAGCCACGGCGTAAGCATTTCATTTCAATGAAGATGGGTATTGTTGATACAGGAAGAGCATTTGTAAGCTTTTGAAAGAGAGGGAACAAGAGTGACGAAGAAAAACAGATGGAAGAAGACTGCGTGAGGGACTGAGAGACAAAATCTCCACTCAGTTTGATTTAAATGAAAGAAGTTATAGCTGCTATTCAGGAAACATATAATAGACATCGGGGGAAATTGCTGAACGAAGCATTTCGTGGATATATGAGGGATATTTGATGGAAATAAGATATATGTATGAAGTTTCGATTGAAGTTATCTCATAATTTGTGAAGTGGATTTATATGAATATATCCTTGTATCTAGGCACCAATCGCTCTTTCCTTCTGACTCACAGTATGTGTCCGTGCATGTGCATGCGTACGTGCGCGTCTGTGTATACATGTGTGTGTGTTTTTGCGTGTGTGTCTGTGTGTTTGCGTGTGTGTATGTAGGTATATATACAAACAGATATCTCTGTGTGTGTGTATATATATATGTAGATAGATAGATTGATTGATTGATTGATAGATAGATGAATTATGAGAGAGAGAGCGAGATAACAGGCCATCTAAAAGGAGAGACTATTTACATAAATCAAGATTATTTACTGTATATTATATAACCGTATTCGACTGTTTATATAATTTTTATATATTTATCTATGAGACGGTGCCTGTAAATATATGCGTGTGTGTGTGTGTGTGTATGTGTGTGTGTGTGTGTGTGTGTGTGTGTGTGTGTGTGTGTGTGTGTGTGTGTGTGTGTGTGTGTGTGTGTGTGTGTGTGTGTGTGTGTTGCGTGTGTGTGTGTGTATTAAAGCATTTATCTGGAGATTTATATAGAGAAATTCAAACAGTTACATCGATACATTCAGTCAATGCAGCACATAGTCTCCTCAGAAATCGCATATATACTTTTCCCATACTTACAGAGGAACATTGCAAGTTGATATTCTTTGTTTTACTTGTTTCAGGCATTTGACTGTGGCCATGCTGGGGCACCACATTTAGTCGAGCAAATCGACCATAGGACTTAGTCTTTGTAAGCCAATTCTATCGGTCCCTTTTGCCGAACAGGGACGTAAACACACCAGCATCGGTTATCAGGCGATGTTGGTGGGACAAACCCAGACACAAACATATACATACATCCATTTTTCAGTTTCCATCTACCAACTCCACTCACAAGGCTTTGGTCAGTCTGAGGTTATAGTAGAAGACACTTGCC
>NC_068985.1:95081729-95085010 GCF_001194135.2 Octopus bimaculoides | reverse complement strand
GTGGCAACAAACCATCATATTATATCTATCTATCTATATATATATATATACATAAAGATAAGAGGTTTTCGAAAGAGGAAAATGGCATAATGGCTGTGACACAATTCTGTCGTTTGTTTACATAAATATTTCAAATATCTTAGACACTGCAGAACATGCTACTGTATTCTTCAAACAAATGTTAAAATATATATATACGTAATTTTGATACTCAAGATACTCTAAATGAGAAAATCATAGGCGGATCTAGCTGAACATGAGGAGGACATTACATTTCAGGGAGTAATTATGTCATTTTATGTTCCCATTCTTAAATTACAGAATAATTCCGTTTTGATTAAATTCCTTCATTCGGTATTTACATCATACTCCGTTACCATATATGGTAACGGAGTAATTATTTACATAGCGTCTTGAAATTAACTTTAATATATCGGTCTTGTTGTTATATCAGTAATGTACACGTTGTTAATACCAGTGTATATCCATTGCTATTTAAATAGTTACTGGTCGATCACCTAGATTTTAATAGCCTTCTTTTTTCCTTATTCAATTTATATCAAACTGTTATTAAAAAGTCATAGTTAAGCTAGGAATTTTAATATATTTTCCTAAATTCCAGCCAATAATGATGAGACTATATTTAAACTGCGATATTTAAAGTTACAATTGTTTTTAGTTTTGTTATGTTCAAGCATTTTCTCATAATATTTGTTCTGCTCTTCTAGCATATAGATGTTTCGTTCTCTCATTAACGTAGTAAGCCAGCAGATTTTTTAGCATTTGGATGGATGGATGGATGGATGGATGGATGGATGGATGGTTGGATGGATGGATAAATGGCTGGATGGATAGGTAGGTTGGTAGGTAGGTAGGTAGGTAGGTAGGTAGGTAGGTAGGTAGGTAGGTAGGTAGGTAGTTAGGTAGGTAGGTAGATTTGGGTGGATGGATGGATGGATAGATAGATAGATAGATAGATAGATAGATATATAGATAGATAGATAGATAGATAGATAGATAGATAGATAGATAGATATATAGATAGATAGATAGATAGATAGATAGATAGATAGATAGATAGATAGATAGATAGATAGATAGATATCCACGAAAATGTTTGCAAAAATTATACTTCAACACACTAGACTGCTTGGCGTTGGCAGGTCATGCTTTAAGTATTTTAATAATTCTACTACTCGTCATCATCATTCCGAAAGGACTCCAATCAATGCTACTGCAACGTCTAATATCCATATAACACTAGAGTACAATAAATCAAAACGAAAACTCCTACGCATGCAATATGTATTTCATTGGGATTATTCATTCATTTCTTATATTTATAAATATTTTGCTTGTGTGTTACGAAAGGCAATATCACTTTTGAAACATCGATTTTATTTTATGGATGAAAAAGTTTACGTTATCTGCAATCGTGCAATCATGTAATTCGCTATTTCTCTTTCTATTTGAATGTAATCTACAGATCATAATAGGAATTGGTAGATAAGCCAAAAATTGCGTTAATATGTGGAACTCATGAAATGATTTTAATATAAATTTGTAAACTGTGGATAGAATTATGTAGATTGCACATTTTATTCCTATATTAAAATAGAATTTCTAATTTCACGATTTATTTCTTAAAATAACCAAATAATATCAAATAAATTATAGACTTTATCTAAGCGTATATTCATTTACATAAGGGATATGTGTTCAATCATACATGTCATGTGAAGTCTAATAAAATTGTTATTCTGATATATGGAAGATTTTGCCAATCATCAGTATTTCGAACCAAAAGTCACTGACAATGCTTACCTTATGCAGTGATTTACTATGCTTAACAGGTTCATAAGAATTTCCACTTCAACAAACATTATGTTACCAAATAATTAAAACTAGAATACGGCAAGAGCTAAAAGCAGATTCGCAAGGGAAAAATCAAAATTTCCCGCCAGACACTCACAGACACACACACTCAAACACACAAATACAAACACACATGTCTGTCTGTCTATGTATATACATTCAGATATAAATATATATATACATATTCGTTTCGCAAGATTCTTGATGTGAGTTCGTGTGTTGAAACAGATATTGTTGTATTTGGGGACGGTCATGTTGCCAGCTTAGTCAATCAAAACACACGCATTATACAACTTGGTGTTACCTTGCTTCAGCTTTATTTCATATTGCGTTTCGGCTAGAGATTTTTCGTCACACTTCTGTGATCTCATCGGTTGGCAGATCGTTAGGTAGGAGAGACACAGAAGAGAAAGAAGAAATCAAAGGACCATTGATGAAGTCACTGAAGTGTGACGAAAGAACTCTGTCCGTAATACAATAAATTTGAAATAAACCTGAAACAAGTGAACACCAAATATATGGTGAGTGTATCGTTATTGACTAAACTGGCAACATGTCTATCCCCAAATACAACAGTATATATATATATATATATATATACATAGTGATACACACACATACACACATGCAATCACACAAACACATACACACATGACAGACACAGATAGATAGATAGATAGATAGATAGATAGATAGATAGATAGAGGGACAGATAGATATTAAAGACAAAATGAAGTGCGATGAGAATTTGGCATCAACTAAAGAAAATTTTTTCTTTACTCAGAGGAATTTATGATGCTGTAAAATAAAAGAAAGAAGAGTCGGGAAAAATGTGAATCTCTCTCTCTCTCTCTCTCTCTCTCTCTCTCTCTCTCTCTCCCTCTCTGTGTTTATATATATATATAAATCATAATTAAAGATATGACGCTATTACGAGTTTGACACTCGAGACGCATCAAATCCAGAATCCAGTTGTCACGTGTTTTAATTCACTATACATTTTGTAATTGTTGACGCAGGGCTCATTGGTCAGACACATTGAATCCATAATCTTAAGTTTGTGGTTCCAATTCTTGGACTGAACGATGCGTTGTGTCATTGAGTAAAAAACTATATTTCCCGTTTGTAAGTAATGAGGAATATATACACCCGGGAAACCGGCCCAATGCTCCTGACTTAAATATAAGGTCCTGTACTCCTTAAATATATTTTGTAACATTTTTGCTAAACCTCAAAACCAAATACGTTCACCACTTCTCATAGATACAACTGAGATTCACTTCCAAATGTTGGCCCAAGGGGAAGAGATAAGTGGTCTACATCGACACGAGTGCTCAAGACATATTTACTCGGATTGGATAAAAGGCAAAGTCTACCGCGGATTTGAACTCGGCTTTTGACTCAAA
>NC_068985.1:95072716-95081196 GCF_001194135.2 Octopus bimaculoides | reverse complement strand
TACATATAATGTCAGAAAATGGAGAAATATTGATAAACAGCAATAGACTCACATCAATTATTATTTATTAATTCATTGCAAATAGACTGCATCCTATCTTTATTTTGCAATTAGCACTCAGATAAATGCTATTAATACTGTTATTATTGTGCTTATATCAGTAATACTTGCGGGGGGAGGATTATTCGTTGAAACTGACATATGTATGTACCAATGTACCATGGTCTGCTTTACACGTTTTTTATTGTGGTATTTAAAAAAAAAAAAATGTTAATTTTAAAGTGTGTTAGACTTCAAAAAATATTTTGTTTTGTTCATAAAGTTCAATTAGCGTTTTCATACGTTCGTGGAAGTCATCAGATTTCAAAATGTATTCAACTGACTGTTGAGTTCTTAACAACCGTAGTAAAATGACTGACTTCTTCCTGTTTATACCTCTTGGAAGACTCCAACAAGCTGAATTTTTGGAATATGGTTTTGACAAATTTGCATGCAACTAAAACGTCACGGTTTGCCAGGAGTACCGATATTAATGGCATCGATCTTGCCTTTGTGTTAACCAATTAACTTGTGGTTTACATGTAATGGTTTTATGAGTGAGCAAACTTAGTTGGTTTCGATCGTTTTTATTTCAGTTGGTGGGAGTCACTGGAAGATATCACTCTACCCTCACTTTCATAGTAAAGCTGGACCGAAGAGGAAGTTGTCTTTCCGCAATCCTTTCAGCCTCCTTAGCCACTAGACTGCGGAACACCGCCCACCAAGCTTTGCTAAATGCCAAATGTGGCACGGCAGCATCAAGATGGTGAGAGGGCAGGAATTTGAGTGCATCTACTCCAGTACTTCACTGGTACTTTATTCAATCGACTGCGAAAGACTGGAGGGGAAGTAAACCTCGGAAGTATTTCACTTCAGAACATGAAAATATGACGCAAATACTAATAAGCGTTTTTTCAGTTGGCTAATGCTTCTGCTATCTGGGAGAGCATATAATGATACTCTTTTACTCTTTTACTTGTTTCAGTGATTTGACTGCGGCCATGCTGGAGCACCGCCTTTTAGTCGAGCAAATCGACCCCAGGACTTATTCTTTGGAAGTCTAGTACTTATTCTATCGGTTTGTTTTCCCGAACCGCAAAGTTACGGGTACGTAAACACACCAGCATCGGTTGTCAAGCGGTGCTGGGGGGACAAGCACAAACATACAAACATATACACACACATACACACATATAGACATATATACGAGGGGCTTCTTTCAGTTTCCGTCTACCAAATCCACTCACAAGGCTTTGGTCGGCCCGAGGCTATAGTAGAAGACATTTGCCCAAGGTACCACGCTGTGGAAATGAACCCAGAAACATGTGGTTGGCAAGCAAGCTACTTACCACACATCCAACTACGTAGCTACTATATATATGCTGATATTAATATCTGCGTTACACATGTACGAAAATGTTAGAAAATATTGGTAATATAATGTTTCACTCAAAGTCGCAATGTGTTCTATATTCGGTGTTTATCATTCCAAGTAAATTGCCGGTTGAAGGTACTCATATTTTTACTATCATGGAAGATCACAGGCATTTCGACACGAAGTCTGGTAGTGTATGCTTATATGTTACCAATAGTTGAGAATGATCTGATAACATTGTATGCAATGTTAGTCAAATATGACAACCCTTTTGATTTCTCGACAGAAATCTCATGTAACATTAAATTGGGTAATATCCAGAAGTGTACGAAATAAATATATCAGGCTCGCTGAGATATTTCGTCAATAAATTCGAATGATTTGTTTCTTAGTTGGTTGAGATTATTTGTAACAAGTGTGCAATTTCAGGAAAGAAAAACCAATGTATTTCTGTTGTTCAAATATAGCTGAAAGCATTGCATTTCCTCTATCAGCGTATGTAGCATCTAGGATTTGCCTTCTATGCCGATTCTGATTTTGGATATCGTGACTGATAAAATAGCTTAAACTGCAGCGTATCAACACATACGCTGAATTCGTATGGTATAATCAAGCAACATAAAAATACATAAGGCCGAGAAATATTTCGGAGAATCCATAACGTACTGCTATCTGGTTCACAGGAATCATCCATCAGTCTGTCTGTCTATTTATCTATTTATCAATCTATCAATTGCAGTATCTGTGAATATATATGCTTGTGCGCGTTTATAATTCCAGAGAAACACACCCACACATATACACACACATATGTGTATGTACACACACACGTAGACACACGTACACACATACACATACACACACATGACATGAAAACAAAATGATAAGAGATTGCGTCGAGTAAGATGAAATATTGCATAGAGTGAAATGCCATCTTTTCATTACTTACCATTTCATTTTACAGTATTAGAATTACTCCAATAATCTTCAGATGTCCAAAGTTACATTCTACAGGGAATGTGATTTTATGACTTTAAATCTCTAACGAAAGCATCAAGTACCACATTAACATTAATGCATAGGGTTTCCTTTCCGCATTATACGAATATACGAGTCTTAGTAATGGATGGCTTCGTAGTGCGCATTGTAATTAGATATATATACATACTAAAACTATATCTTACACGTACACACATACAAACAAACACACGCACATACACACACACGCACACACATACACAAAAACACATACGCATACACACAAACACATACATATTTATATATAGATGCACATGTATGCATATGTGCGTGTTTGTGTTCTTGATGTGTGTATATGATGTCCACTAGGTCTTTGGTGTTTGTAAGATTAAGAGGAATATATTACCCAAATATGATTCTAAAAAATCAGATTAATTGTAATATCATCATGTCTTGGAACGAAATATTCCGTTGATGTAAATTGCGAGGCTAACGTACGCTTTTGATACTTAACACTTAAAACTCCATCTTCACGCTGTATAATCAAACATTTACTAAAAGTTTATAACTAAAATATGTCTAACATCTTCCACTGGATTACACGACACTAGTGCAATAGTAATTGCAAAATGATAAGAGGTAGCATTATATACTAATATGCATTAATGTAATCAGTCAACAACAAGTAACAAACGTAAAAATAAATAAGAATGTTAGATAATATAACATCAACTATGTTATTGGTATGATAAATATTTTTGAAAATATATTACAAGATCTTTCATGTATTCCATTACCTGTTGACCCAGAATAATCATAAAGTGAAGTTGCTTACAACAGAATTCAATTAAATTTTGATGTCGCATTGCATAAGTAGTGCAACGACACATAGATCTATAGTAGATGACAGGTAATTGGGGAAATGTCTTCTTTTCGACAAAAAGCAAAAGACTAGTAATTTATTGTAGCTCGCTCAAGATAAAAAAATAATTAACTTGTTGTATTTATCACGACGGCTCCGATTAGAATGTCGTCTACACCAATGAAACATTACTTTCTGTTAACGGCATTATAAGCTTTCTATAGCTATTAGAAACTAAATTTCTATTATTAAGACATGAAGACAAAGTACTCCTATTAAGAGTTGGGACAATAAATGAAATACTACCGCTTAGGCATATGTACAACTTTTATTAATCAGATTAGAAGAGGCTGATAGAAGACTTCCAGACTCCCTACCATCTGAATCACTTCTGGTTCAATACGCTATATTCTTAATATACTGTGGAAGTCACTGCCGACTCCCAATAGTCAGGTTTAGTTTATGGGGCTCACATTACTGTTCTTTAAATTACATTGTTCGAAATATACAGAGCAAATATTTCTTTGTTTTTCTGGGATGTTGTTTTTATTACTTTGAAACCATTACTATTGAGGACATGGAATTCATCAGAAAATGATAACAAGTTCGATATCAGAAGAATACAATTCACTCTGATTTCCATACTTGAAGTGCCGTTCTCTATAAAATAATTTCTCTTTAAAACACACCATAAGGACTATATAATACAACCCGAAAGATAATCTGAGGGAAACTTGTAAATAACTGAATGAAGTTCACAAATGATGGTATAATCGGCATTTTGACTCGCGTGGTAGAGAATAAAAATAATATGTTACCCGTACTACAAATTAATGTGGCTGTTTGTATAGTGAACTATGAAGTATATAAGTTTCTGTTGCACAGAAAATATAGTACAAAGTAAGTTTTGCTGGTGAGAATTTAATTTTAATTTCCTGGCAGCAATGTTTGATTATTTCCTCGTTGTAGGTGTCATATTCTCACTTAATAACTATACCTACTGCGAAGAAGTATTGAGAACATTACTTTCCCCTCTTCTAATTATCTTGTCTCTTTGTATTCAAGCATTCAAAAATATCCTATTTCCACACATACGCTAAACAGGATATATTTATTTAGGAATACTGCTTACTGCCGACGAGCACCCTGACCGAAACGTTCGGTTTCAACTTTCTGTTTCACTATAAAATATCTTCTTTAAATCAAGAAACTTTGCAATTACTATTTTTGGATTCAGTACCACTATTTTCGTTTCGTATAAATTCTACTTTCTTAAGGTAGCATCCGAAGATAAGTTAACAAATAAGTCTCTTTTCATACATAGAACTAGTAAATATTGCAGCCAAGCCGTTTCCAATACCGCCTCTAATATCTCTAAAAATTAACATGAAAGTGATGTTAATTCAATCGCATCAAATTTTGAAGGTAAACAACAAGAAAAACTAATCATAACGCTTATTGCTATTAATAGTATAATCTTAGGATCTAAAGACACAGATTTTATTGAGATGTAATTAAGAAAATGAGAATTTGATATTTTCATATTAAAATTATTCGGGATATATAAATCTATTGAATTATCGTCAAGGCTTCTTAATGCACCATTAAATAGAAAACTATTGAAAACACATTTCTACATAATTGTTTCACGGCAGAGCAACCCTCGTTTATCAGAAAGATATAACTAAACCCTCACTATGAGGGATATACAACTTCATTACCCAGTGTGCCGTTTCTTTTCCAAATGTTAGAGCTAGCTACTATTTCTAGTAGCTCGTGCGATCGCGTATACATTCTTTCTTTGGCTCTCATTTCATCAACGTATCACAGTTCTATAACTTTGTAAGCATAACTGAAATTTAGTAATTACAAAATTTATGGAATATCACTGTGTTTTCTGTTCTTTAATAATAATCCAAGAAATATTTTATTTGATCTTTGAAAGATGGCATTTTTTCAGATATAAAGCATTGAAAAGGTTTTATCTCTCGGGTTTCAGTAAAATCAAAGAATTTATCTCATACCATTTTCCATTTTTTGCTAATGCACGATATTGATGGTTTAAGGGTATTTGGTGAAGTACGGATAATAGGGATCTGATTATCTGTACTATCCGTATACGTGTGTCCCTATGTTATGGTGTGAAGTGGTTAGCTGAAAAGAAATGCAGAGAGAAAGAGAGAGCGGGTGGAGAGTTTAGCAGAGAGAAAAGCGGAAGGGGAATCAGATATGAAATAGTAAACGCTTTTATGCTGAGTAGTTCCGGGCTCAGTTTCAAGAACACGAAACGAGAGAGAGAGAGAGACAGAGACAGAGAAACAGAAAACCAAAGAAAGAGAAACAGAGAGAGAGAGAGACTGTGTGTGTATGTAAAGAGAGAGGGCGGAGAACTTAAGAGGTTGTTTACTGGGGGTAACGTGGTTGTGGTGTTAGTAGAGAATGATTATGCAGTATAGTTCAATTACACGCAAACACAAACCACTCTATCAACAACAAAATAGTCAGAAGCAAATATATGAACGAGAAGTTATAAGTTATGGCGTAAACGTTCTAATGGATAATCTCCGTCGCTTTACGCCATTTACACACTGTTTTTTTTTGTTTGTTTTTTTTTTCTTTATGACAATTACCTGCAAGAAATTTAATCACAAGCAGAAACCGAACTTGATAAGATTTCTATGAGTCGGGTTTTTTTTAAATACATTCCATTAAAATCAAAGTGGGTATGTATACATGTATGTATGTAATTTGTGTATGTATACGCGTACATTTTCACCGATGATTGTCGTCACTTTGTGCTTCCCCACTGTAAATGACATTTCTGGCTTTTCGTTCCAACCGTACAGTAGATTGGATCTACATTAATCGCCTGATTAGATCTGCATTAATCGCCACTCTTCCAAAGAATTAGAACCTACAACAGATGGGATAACCAGACTACCATGGTAACCAGAGCACAATTAGTTTGATGTTGCGCATAGCAGCTTCTATTAGTTTTCACTATTTCCCAACAATAACCGTTTAGTCTCATTACGTGCCGTATTGACCAAGTTTCTTCGATAATAATCTTGGACGGACCAAGGCTGTGTGAGAGGATTTAGTTGACGGAAACTGAAAAAAGCCAATCCTATATGTGTATGTCTTAGTATCTGTCCTTGTCCTCCGTCTGATAACCGATGTTGGTGTGTTTACGATCCCAGGAATTTAGCTGTTCGGCCAAGGAGACCTGTAGAATAAGTAACACGCTTAAAGAAAATAAATGCAGGGGTCAATTCATTTAACTAAAATTCTTGAAGGCTGTACCTTGAAGATGTATGTTTTATGTCAGTAGCCCGTTTTCTTTTTATAAATACATCACAAACCATTTCTATTACTAATATGAAGTATAGACGGGAAATTGCTGAATTATTTATACCTACTCTAAATGGGAATGATCCAATGTATTCTATTCAAACAACATGAGAACATTGCATTTAACAGAATAATTAAACAACGTTGTCTAAGTATCGATGGATTACTGAATAATTCAATTTTGATTGAAATTAAATCCCCCAGTTATAGAGCATTAGTGAGCCCTGATGACTTCTTAGCAACGACGTAATTAATCTAACAGCTACGAGAAACGCCCAAATTTTATTGAATATTCTAACATACATAAATTTCAAACGCTTTCAATTAACATTTAGAACTGCACTTTTAATACCTGCAAGTCTCCTTTTAAAAACACAGAGGATTATTCATTTTACAATGTATTCTATTGCTATTTGCGCTCTTCCATTTGATGGAGACAAAGTTCTATATGCCTGTCGATAGAGGGCAAATTTCTGAAACTTACAAGGTAAAGTAATTCAGAGAAAATCGAAGAAAAATCGGTTTATGAAAACACGATTCACGCAGTATCGTAGTATACTTTCTTAAATAGTATTTGAAACGTTAAGCTAGTGTGAATCACAATATTATAATCGACTTAATCCCTTTGTTTGTCCTTGTTTGTCCTCTCTATGTTTAGCCCCTTCTGGGCAATAAAGAAATAAGAAACGCTAGCACGCAGGACGAAATGCTTAGCAGTATTTCGTCTGTCTTTACCTTCTGATTTCAAATTCCGCCGAAGTCGACTTTGCCTTTCATTCTTTCTGAGTCGATAACTTAAGTACCAGTTGCGTACTTGGGTCGATTTAATCGACTGGCCCCCTCCCCAAAAATTTCGGGCGTTGTGCCTAGAGCAGAAAAAATATTTTTATCAGAATTCCAGGCAGTCTGGAATTATTATTTAGTTTCAGAAAATTGATTGAATAATACCACACATTTATTAAGTCTATCAGGTTTCCTTTCAGACTTATTCAGCACATTCCATTTTGGTTCACATAATATTCAACTACGCCGATATCCTAAAGAATAAACAATCTTATGATGCTCATCTAGTCTGGTACCAAAGGGTCTGCTGGTAATATTTTTCATTCGATGTTGTTTTGTTATCTTTCTGCATTTATTTATAACTGTTCTGCTTGAGTTTTATGGAATCTTAGACCGATGTAGGAAAATCGATTTGGATTTTGTTGTATGGCAGAAAAAATATTAGGCTGTCGGTATTTTTAACGCCATGAAGATTTTTCTATTTATTTGTACTTGATTATCACCTGCAGGCCGTTGTGTTCAATTGTTTGTCTATGCATATTTTTAGTGAATACGGTAGACACAATAAAACGACTCAAATGTAAATCCCATATATTCTTACAGAAATAGATCGAATTTAGTTACGTCTATTCTGTTTCCCCAATTTCACTTCCTCGCCTTAACATAATAATATCTTATATATATTAAATAGGTCATTGCTCTCTGTCTTATATTAACTCAAGTTACGGAGAGGTAATATATTGAGGCCGTTCTATTGATAAATTTTGCTGATATTGAAACTTACAAGGCGTGTGATGTTAATGTTCTGGATCACTAATCACCTAATCATTAATTCAAAATTAAATACTGTAACTGTTGCTATCTTGTGCAGTGATTTGCCATGTTTATCTCATTCTTAATCAGTCCCGTAATTCACGCCTAAATTTTCACTACTTGAAACAACGATTGTATGAAGCAAACGCTTAACTGGCTGAGAGGCTAACAAGTGAAAGAGAAAAGAAAGAGAAGACATGATTCATTCCAAACCATAAATGTATGGAAAATACCAGAACATAAAAAAGCACACATGCAGCCATAAATATATATATGTAT
>NC_068985.1:95071518-95072606 GCF_001194135.2 Octopus bimaculoides | reverse complement strand
ATATATATATATATATATATATATTTGTATGCATGTATGTATGTATGTATGTATGTATGTATGTATGTATGTATGTATGCACACATTCACGCATAAATACACACATACAAATATAGTTAGCTTGAATTTTGTCTTCGCTCTTGAAAGGATAATAAATTTTTTTAAAAAAACAAGGCTAAACATCTTTGTATAGGAAGTTCCATTGGGATACAGAATAGGCTGAGTTTTATTTCATCCTTTATTTTGGGGGGTTCCAAAGTTAGATTTCAAATACAGATGCATCATATTAAAGTGGTAGCTTTTTCTTAAGTGTAAGGTGTGTTTTGAACATTTATAGAACACATCTCCTATAAAAAAAACTCAGCATACAATTAAAGATGGAGAAGAGAAGGTGTTAAAAGTTTCATAAAATTTTAATCCATGTTAATATTAATATGTAAGGAACATGGAAAAAACATTTTAAAGTAATTTAATTAGAATTATAATTAACTTAATTACATATTAACGTTCTCCTCAGTGTCAAAGCAGAATACCTCAAAAAGAATATATCAGAGAAATGTTATATTGTTACAGAAGATTAGATGGGGTGAGAATCATATAACATATTCGGATATTCATAATATGATTATGAAAGATGAATGATAAAAACATGCTTAGTTAGTGTTGAGTCTAGTTGTGTATGAACTATGACTAACGGATATTCGGTAATATAAGCGAAAAATGTTTAAGAAACATTATCCCTGTAGGAAGATAAGTAAGTGATATCTATACTATATATAAAACAGAGATGTGTGTGTAATCGTTTATCACGTGAAAACGGCTTCACTATTTACTTCCATACTTGTGATGCAGGAATAATTTGACCTCGGATAAATCTTAGGCTCTTCATTTGATTTTTTTTATTAAGATAAATAATATTGCTTTATATTTAAGATTCACTTCTTTAAAACGGTTCCTCAATGTCAACTTCCGGTAGCCATAGTTTTTTTCTTCACTTTAACTTCAATCGTTACTGTTCGCACTAAAAGTTTACTCACATTTACTGATGTAAGTAATTTCATCATTTACTAACAGAAGTACGGTTTTGT
>NC_068985.1:95066646-95068472 GCF_001194135.2 Octopus bimaculoides | reverse complement strand
TTAATGTATCGTGATATTATCATCCGCTTGCATACAGAAAATATCGCGAGGGAATATCTGCTCGGATATCGTGTTCCGTCAAATGTTTTGCATTAATCTGTTATCTTATTTGCGTTATACCTCAATTTAAATAAGAGGTAATCTAATATTGAAAGCAGATGCTTTCAATTTTAGATTACCTCTTATTTAAATTAGATTACCTCTTATTTAAATTAGATTACCTCTTATTTAAATTTGTTGAATTGTGCTAAGCCACCTTTCAACCAGTTCTTTGACCTCACTCTGATTCCAGTTCTTTGACCTCACTCTGATTCCAGTTCTAGTCGAGATTATTTGAGTGGTATGAGGATCTGCGTTGTCTTGCTGTAGAAGATCTCAATTTTTGTTAAACAAACCCGGTTATTTTTGCCGCACAGTGCTATACATCAGCTTCATCTGTTCGGAGTATAGAATGTCATGTATGGTTCAACCGTCTGAAACGAATTCTTTATGAATTATCCCAACATAATTCCACTAGACGCAGAGCATCACTTTGTGATCGAAACATCCATGTTTTGCGACAGATTCTAGAAGCATGCCCTTGATTAACCATAGCCTATATACTTTAGAATTCTGGAAAATTATCTCCCTTGTTTGTTCCGATACCAAAACCATTTCCTGCGCACGCGACGCGTCATGAATCTCTTTGATTTGAAACAATTTAGGTGTCTTAAATAGGGAGAGAGAGCTTTACATGTTGATATATTCGCATGTGAACCTTAATTGGTTTCAATCTACTTTTAAACATTCGTAAAAGTACATTTGTATTATTAGGCTGATTCAATCAACACCTCTACGCGTTTTATTTTTTCTACGCGGTCAGTGCTGACTTCAATGGACAAGTTACCAAATCTGCATACTTTCAATGAATGCTTAATATATTTGACGATGTTGTTTGTCATAAAGATTTCTTTCGTTTTATGAGACAGTACCTGGGTAACATACTCATATGATCTTTCATTCATACCTAATTGGTAGAAGATGTAGGAAAAATTCAGAGTGAACGGCAGTGAAAAAATAATTAGATGGTGAGAACACATTCCAGTCGATATATGCAATCCATCCCGAAGTAAACATCCAATTATAACATAGTGTATAAAGTAAGTGTAAAGAATTTATTACCCAATCATAATATACCTTATAAAACAGTAGAAAAGCAGCTAATTGGTCCTTAAAAAAGCGAATTGTGAAAACAGCCGCTGTATACAACCGCCGATATAATATTATTTATTGATAGAGTGATCATACATATATCGGCTTAACTGGAAAATTATCCATGGTCCACCATATTCAATATATGCAGTGGTTCATTTATAGAACCAACGAATTTACACTTCAATAACGAAATAGAATTGATGAGCAATGACAAATGAAGGGGCAATCCCCAAATAATTGTTAAACAAGCCACTGAGAATTAGAAATTGCAAAATAGTTGTGAACAATATATGTAAATTGTGTAGATCGACATGTTTTTAATTCAAAATCAGCCGGCTGATCTATAAAATGGAAGTGCATATTATCCAATTTATGTGCGGAGAATCATCGTGCCTTCTGTATTTCAAGTGTATTCTGCGATATAGAGGGCATTAATTTAAATACTTTAATACAAATTAGCCAGTATGTTCATTCGCTTTTCCTTTGCGCATGCGCCCTTGTTAGATACCTGACATTAACATAGTTCGGCACGAAGTTGTGGCGAGACGGCTTGTATTTTGTGCGCTTGATATCACACCGACAATGGCGAACCAAGTCGAACATTATTGACACATCATGCTTCTTATTACATA
>NC_068985.1:95063318-95065913 GCF_001194135.2 Octopus bimaculoides | reverse complement strand
TATATATATTAACAAAGCAGTTTCATTCTGCTCGACGATAAGTGCTGCGTTCAGAAAGGATGCTGTCATCGAGTGTGTATTCTAGAAATGGTTTTCACAATTTCGATCGGGAATTTTTTTCCATTCCAAATGAGGCTCACAGTAGCAAAAGAAAGGCTTTAGTCGACATCCATTCCAGTTAAACGACTTTAATGATCCGAACATAGTTTTGTAAACCATCATCATTAATGTGGTCACGTCAGCCGGTTCTGTGTTTGGGTTGCACATCAATTGAATGATAAGAACATGGCCCAAGAAATGTCCAACCACGATTGTTTGCAGATGCATAATGAAAATGATTACTTTTGAAGAGAATTGTGACGAAACAAGATCGTCTATAACCATCTTAAAAGCTTTTTCCATGTGGGAAATACAGATTTACTCGGTTTGTATGATTTTTTTTTTCAATTTACATAACTTCGCAAAGCATATTTTTTTCATTCGTGCTCAATTAATTGCAATGGCTTCTCAAATTTCTACATGGATATTGTCTTTGTTTATTACCAGATTTAAGAATGTGTATTTATATTTTGAATTATTTCTTTTATATTCTCTTAAACATTTTAAAATTACTTTATCACAAAAAAACAATCTGGTATTTTTCAATAGTCCAAAGACTCAATACGCACAAATCAATTATGGTTGCTGCTGCATCACTAGATGACTTCTATGTATACAGCATTTGTCCACACTAACTCCTTAAAATTGATTGCATAATCTCAGTAATATATATATATTGAAATGATATGGAAATACATTTGCTGAGAAGGTTAATATATTTCAGTACAGCTTCTATACCTCACTGCTACCCAAAACACTAAAAACACCGGTAAAAACACATAGTAAGAAATAATTAATTGTATGTTCTGAAATACATATTTTAGATGCTACACGTTGCTAAGGTCATAGAGAATGTTTTAGTTTACAACAGATATATATATTTCTCATTTCGTAATAAAGATGAGCTTCCTCCAGGGAATGCTCCAAAGATATTTGAAGAAATTTTCATGCATGAACGTCATACCATATGCTATTATTTTAGGATACATAGCAATGTTTTCAGAGTGGAGTGATAGTGAATAACAATTTTACCAAGATCTAATTTTATAAAGATCACATTTATCGCAGAAGCTGCGTTTAGCGAGATATCTTGCCGCTATTTCTAGCGACTCATACATGATTACTTTCAAACGTCTGTCTACTTCCCCATTACGTGTCAGATAAGTAAAATTATACCACTGTACATTGACTGTTGCAAAACACACATCCGCATGCGCACAAGTGTACACACTCGAACACGTAAACGCAGACGCCTTTATAGAAAATGTAAAATTAATATATAGACAAATGATGGTGAGCACATATATTTTGATAACACTTTATTTCAACCTAAATTTGAATAACAATGCACAACGAGCAATTTATACTCCTTAAACAGAGAGAATAATAAACTTATGTTAAATCCAGCAATCCCAACAGTATTCAATTATATGAAACGAATGTTCTCGCTGTAGCAAATACGTAATTTTGCTTTTGTTCCTCCATGCTGAACATACAATTTCGCAGTGTCTGTTAACTGTAACACAGGTGAAGTTTTGTGAAATATTTACAATTCTTCATGTACTATTCTGTGGGGAAATTTAGAAAAGAACGTTTAATATTTTGCGTTATACTTGCTTTTATTTTCGAATGTTACATGAAGCCATGTTTTCATTAATTTTGTTTTTCCGGTTTAAGATGTTATTGCGTTAAGAATTGCGAAATAATTACACTATGCTATTTCAACAATTAATCATTTTCGAAGCAGTATTAATGTTGATAGGCATTTTTCATACGGTCAGTATTCGCATGGGATTATTTACTTGAATATCGCTCATGTTTTTGAATTTAAATACCATTATAGCGCACTTTAAATAATTCTGTGTTTGTCTTTTAAACTTCACAAATCCATAAACGTAAACTGCAGTTCATTATAGTAAAAACAAAGTTGGTAGTTGTTATAGAATTATTAAGACATCTTTCATTGAAATAATGCAGGTATTCTTTATTGGGTTTGTTTAAAGTTAAACATATTAATTACACTTTTACTTTTACAAAAATATGATTAATCTCGTGAATAGTGAACACATTAACCGAATATGGCACCAGAGTATATAGGAGTCTGTGCCGTAGTAATATCCCCAGAACGGAAACAAAAGAGAAAATCTAGTGATCACTATTCTGCAACAGAAAGCGAAGTTGTTTACCACTACAAAGAATGTTTGGCTTAATACTATATATATGTTGAATGTGTTACCAAAAAGAAAACCTATAATTGCCGCTAAATATGACTATGGGATGAGAAAACATACATTGATAGGAATAAGTGTTTAAAAAAATCTGTTCTGTAATTGCCCCAAAAACACTGGTCGAGAAACATCCGATATATGTGTGTGTGTGTGTGTGTGTGTATGTGTGTGTGTGTGAGTGTGTATGTGTATGTGTGCGTGTGTGTGCGCGTGTGTGTGTGCGCGCTTGTTTGTGTGTGTGCGTGCGCGCGCGTGTGTGTATATATAC
>NC_068985.1:95061013-95063176 GCF_001194135.2 Octopus bimaculoides | reverse complement strand
TATATATATAAAGTGAGATAGTATTCATACGTTGTATGTCAAATATATAGAGAGTGAGACACTCTGTATGTGTTTATGAGTCTCTATGGAAATTATATTATCGAAATATACGTTTACAAAACGACTTTTGCTATGGAAGAGCGGGTATAAAAACCATTGAAATATAATGAGAAAAAAAAAGGAAACTCTAATGTATGATATTCAAATATGAGAAACAATTCATAAATGATTATTTCACTTCCAGAAGTTTATGGATGCGCAAGTTTATGGATATACAAATTTTATTATAATCTTCTATTTGGAGTAAAAATATTTTATGTAACATCGAGGTTTTATTTTCTGTAAAAATACCCCTAGCAACAAAATATTTTAATAACCCTACTGAGAACAATGTTATAAAATAACCTATCACATCACAAATACACCACGGATGCATCTATATACATACACTGAAGCACACACACCACACACACACTCATATATATAATACATATATTTATATATATACAGTGAGAGAATGAGGAGGAGACAGACCGACAGACTGTGGCAGAGATTAGGTATTTAGTTAGAAAGAGATTAAAATAGAAATGTTTTAAGTCAATGCAATCTATTTATGAACCAATAGTTTTATATTGTCGATTCGGCTTTGTATAAACACAACCTATGATTTTAACGGACATATTTTAACTCTGATTTTAATAATAACTTTTATTCAGATATTTGTGCAAAAAGTTTCATTGCTTATGGATCTATATTTTAAATATATGTTGTAAAATTATATTACCAAATGTGTAATTTATCACTTCTTTACTTTTTTAATACTTTTTTAGCAATATCAAATTCGAAGTGAAAGTTTTATATTTATTCCATCTGATGTACTGATTTGTAATTCATTCCCATATTTGTTCGTTTATTTTTCAGTTTTTGTTTTATTTAGTTCTCTGTACCAACGAAATTTCATCTCTTACTCTCATTTGCTTTTCATGACGCACTTTCAAAATTAATATTTATTGATTGAAATGTTATTGTCTGGTGGTGTTGGGGTGGCGTCTAATGTGATACATATATGATAAGATACATCAAAGACGGATATAGACGTTCCACATGTAAAGGAACGGATGCGAGCCATGGAAAAGACAGAGGAAGGACTTCATTCTTTATCACATGAACAAATGCACGGGTATTATGAAAGATATCCTCGGGAACGGATTGAAATATCGCTTGTTTTATCTAATAATGTGTGTATGATATGTTATAGTCTTAATTAAAGCTTTCCAGTAGTTTCAGAATAAGAAGATAATGACAAAGAACAATGTTTCGGAAATGAAGCATAACATTTTTTTTTCTTTTTAATGACGTATTTAAGATGAATATTGTGATAGTATAGCTATATCATAATGATTTCTGTCAAATGAACTATCATAGGATATTTCCCTAAACATTCTATTGCCCCCCCCCCCACTACTATTCATATGTAAGACAGGCTGTGCATTCTTCCATGTTTATCACTTAAAAATTATTTGTAGTATAGTTTATATCAAGGTACTATTTAGCTGGGGATATCTCGACGAGAATGCATTTTTATGTTTCCGAGAGTTTTAAGAAAAACTGTGCTATATGTACATTTTGTTGATTTCATTGTACATTGCTCATCGTTAATTATCTCTAAATTTTATATTAAAAAACTGCAACATAAGATAATTAAGACATGAATAGTGTATTTCAATGTCAAATCAGTCTCGGTATATAAATTACTTCTGTAACAGATAATAAGCAACATCAGATCATTATATTACACAATGGCTTCTAACTTTCAATCAACCTTGTTCTAAATATTTTCTTTTTGAAGCTAAAAACCATTACCTCATAAATTAGTTAAAAGTCTGATTTCCAAGAAAAAATATGCATATTCTCTTTTGCTCTCTTTTACTTGTTTGTCATTTGACTGCAACCATGCTGGAGCACCGTTTTTAGTCGAGCAAATCGACCCCAGGACTTATTCTTTGGAAGCCTAGTACTTATTCTATCGGTCTCTTGAGCCGAACCGCTAAGCTACGTGGACGCAAACACACAAGCATCGTTTGTCAAGCAATGTTGGGGGGACAAACACAAACACAAATATATACACACACATACATACATACATATATATATATATATATA
>NC_068985.1:95058586-95060909 GCF_001194135.2 Octopus bimaculoides | reverse complement strand
ACGACGGACTGCTTTCTTCTTCCGTCTACCAAATTGACTCACAAGGCTGTGGTCGACTCGAGGCTATATTAGAAGACACTTGCCTAAGGTGCCACACAGTGGGAATTAACCCGGAACCATTTGGTTAGTAAGCAAGCAGCTTACCACACAGCCACTCCTGGGCCTATATAATCATAATATGTATACACTTTCCACTTTCAATTTGGAGTACCTGGGGATTTTTTTCAACCTCTTTACTCACAAAATTCATGTGGTTATTATTATTATTATTATTATTATTATTATTATTATTATTATTATTATAAACTTTACAGTCTTCTTCTTAATAGTTGCATTGACGTTGTTTTTTTTTTCGAGTTGGTTGTTGCACTCTTATTAATACTATTCGTAAATATACTTTGAAGTTGCCATTGAAGCTAGATTCCTGTAGCCAAGAGCTATATTTACTGACTGTTATTTTAAATATTTTCATAGCTTAACCTTCAATATATATTAGTGACAAGATATGTTGTATAATATTGAACCATATTGTGCATGATAGGAAATCGATTTTCTAATATCTAAAATTAACTAGAATAGATCGACTTCCTGAACAACATTCTCATTTGTAATTTCGTAACCACAACTTTCACAGATGAGCAGTCATCCATGAACATCTCGAAGATTCTGATATATGACTAATATACATTCACCAACTCGTTGGTTTTCTTTTTACGTCCATAATGAAATAGTTGTCTAGTTTTCTTAGTATATCTTTTACAGAAATGTACGCTGTGATTACTATGTTAGTGATTAAAAGAGATGTTACTACTTTCAGGAATGTTGGTAGTAAAGTATGAGTTAATTATATGTACTTATGTGTGCAATAACCAATAGAGAAATCAGAAAAGAAGATGGGAAATAAGTTTCTTCTCTCAACTGTCTGCTGGAGAATATAATTTTTCGACACTAATAAATAATATAATTGATCAATTTTGAACGTTTTTTTCACCTCACTTGCATTATACTCTTATTCATATAGTGATATAAATTAATCCGATATATTTCCATTCTATACGAAACATAACTATATTTAAAAAATATTGCTACGGTCAATTTTAAACTGTATTCCAATAAGTTTTTCTGTCATTTAGAAGCAGTCATGTTAAATAAAATATATTGATGAAATTATAGTTGAAAATACACGATTCGTATTTTCTGTAAGAATATAAGAACACATTATTTGATTGTTTAATATATGCATAAATTATGTTTTTTTAATGCTGTCCGTGTTTATCTACATGTCGGACATGTTGAAGCAGAGGCTCTATCGTGTACATTCATTTCTCCTCAACGTTTTACCAGTGTTTAATCAAACCCGTACTTCATTTTTGCAAATAGAAGGAAATGAGGAATATTTGCTCCTCCTGCTACACGACGAAACATTACATTACGGTATGTTTCTGAAGAAGCTTGCTCCCAAATCAAAGGTTCTGTATTCAAACCCACTCCGTGGTCCCTTTGAGTACTGTCTTCTGATACAGTCTCGGGGCGAGCAGAGCCTTGTTATTTGAGTTGGCTACATGTGTGATAAGATTACATATTAATCAGAGCCATGACCCCCTATGCGTACGTACCCCTATGCGCACGTACACTTTGTCTTATATATATATATATATATATATATGATTATAACACCTGAATAATGAAGTAGAATTTTTTAATAATCCATATTTTTACCATCGTTTGCAGCAATATTGAATTAGCGACACCTTCAGCAGATGAACATAAAAATAAAACAGCCAAGATATTCAAGTAAGATATTTATATACTATCACATTGGGTGACAGCCGTCCAATGTCTGAAACTAATGAATGTGTAAAGGAGTACATTCTAAAGACATAGCATCATAATAGCAGAACAAATTTCCTCAACACAATTGTTGTGGCGTTGACGAGAGTTTTATAAAAAGTCCGTTGTGTTTGTCAGAGGAGGATCTTCTTGTTGATCCTCTTTGGGCATGGAAGTTAACATGTTAATAATGTCATAAATAAAATCGGTAGAGAGGTGTATACAGATACAGGTAAGCATGTATATATGCACACATAACTACAATTATACTAGGACATGCATAGCGATATAGTTAAAGAACTAGAGTTATTAAAGAAGTACTTAGAATCCGGCTAATGTGAGGACTCACAGATGTGTTCTCACTCATAATCAAACAATAACAAATGTATTTATATTTTTGTAAGTTCCTGGCATTCGCACTATCTCACGTGTTTTCGTTTAAAAGTAGATTGATTAATTTCAGTGCATGGCACTCTGTAGCAGTTTTGGAATC
>NC_068985.1:95054714-95057335 GCF_001194135.2 Octopus bimaculoides | reverse complement strand
TTTATGTTTTATTTATATTCCTGCAGAACCAATGTGGGGTATAGAATATGGAATATACAATATATAATATAATATACAATATATAATATAAAATAGAATAAAATAAAAATGGATGGCACCATGAAAGAAAGTATTGAATGTAGATGAAATATTGAGTGTTCAATATAAAGGATCAAATATATAAATATATAAATATAAATATATAAAGGCGACTCGAGTTTCAGGGCTATTTCCCTTCGTCATGGCCGGTATGACAGACTTTATATATATAAAAGTACATGTACATATACATATATTATCTATGTGTATATATACATATTTGCCCTTACGTGTATATATACGTGTTTATATATATATATATATATATGTATATGTGTGTGTGTGTGTGTGTGTGTGTGTTTGTGTGTGTGTGCGTGCGTGCGTGTGCGTAGTATATTCGGCTTTTGTCACCTGTCAACAGACATTCAAGTACTCTTGAATGGAAGCATTGAGCACAGCCTTCTCCCTGCTGTTACCAATGCATTTTTCCTTGTTCGAAGAAACTTTAATTTTGCACCTTTCAAGATCTTCATGAATAATTTTCTGTACACCAAATTGAATGCCTATTGTCTTTGTAGACACATGACAATCTTCATCTAGAAAATTGTGAATTTTCACAAGCAGCTCTAATGTTCTGGTGTCCGTCTTCGTTCACACCTCTTATCCTCTCTCACGTTCTCTCTATCACCTTTGAATCTTCTCTACTAACCTTGAACATAATGTGCCTGCGAAAACTAGGTGCTTGGGGTATACAAGTTAATCCATAAGGTCTCTGGAGCATTTCATAAATTTCCGTAGTGTTTTTGCCCAGTTTAACACACTTTATTGCATAGAAATCTTACAAATTATCTTCACAATCTGACGGCATCTTGAAAACTAATCAACTGTGACGTGTAACAGTGTTTTGGTATGTTGTGCTCAGAGTTCTGCAGCAGTTGTCTTCTTCAAACTGGTACAAAATGTTGACAGGTCAGCTTATTAGATATATTGTTATGCTGTGCTAAAATTACGTTAATCCAGAGAAGTTATTATTGCCTCTCCTAAAAATGTCTCAAACATTCTGAAATGTGCGTCGTACACGTTCTTGGGAGGAAAATGAAGTGGACAGTGTCAGTGACCCTTTTAGATTGTATACGTACGATAAGAGGGAGAGAAACAGATAGAGGAGATAGAGGGGTTGTCGAGTTCAAACTGAAGTAATAGTGCAGACACAATTTACAAGCATAATAATAATGATTAAAAGAGAAAACGTTTATGGAAGTGTTTTGTTAGTTCAGCGGTAATGAATTGTAAATAATGCTACATTATACGCCCTTGTCTTTCAAAAGATACTGAGGAAGTATTATTGTATGCTATTCTGTATTATTGTTTGCTATTCTGTACTATATTGAAGAAGTATGAGAGAAACTACTTGTTGCAGTAGTTGGGTGGTAACAATCTCATGTTATTGTTTCTCTCTGTTTTAACTGAATAAACACAGCCAATACATGTATAAACAAATAGCATATCTACCCACAAAGTGAACTGATGGTCAGCCCAAGCCAGATTACTCGGATATGTGTAAAGGTATTCTTCTATTTACGTACTCATTCCCAAGCTTTCTTTCTTTTGGTCTTGTGTGTTATTGCTACCAATATTTCGGTTGAGAAAAGTGCAGCGATCTAGGAGAAGTATTAGCTCGCCGGGAAAAATGTTTAGTTATTATTCGTCAGTCTTTACGATCTGGGTTCAAATTCTGCCAACATCGACTTTGCCTTTCATCATTTCGAGGTCAATAAACTGAGTACCGGTTGAGTAATAGAGCTGATGTGTGCGACTCAAAATTCCTGGTTTTGTGCTAAAACTTAAAGCCAATATATGCCTTCTTCATTGGCTTAATGGTTGTGAGTTTATGGTCGCTTTCGAAATACCCTCAGACTTGAACATGCTTACGACATATTTGTAATCAGATTACAATACAAATTAGACAGTTTACATTTAATACGGCTATTGATTGTGAGGCTATTTAAACGTCTACAATTACTTTGATTCTGTATATTTTGGCAGTTGTTACATTTATTGCAATATAGATGAGATTTGCAGAGCACATAAATTTAATCTCCTTTCCTGAAATGATGAATGAATGCAACATCCATCATTTCAAATGAAATTCAATAAATCTCCGTATTTGCAGCAATCAAACAGAAACTTCTACAGATAAAGTAAGCGAAAGAAATTATAATAGACGAGATACGTTCAATTATAAAATAAACACATTTATATTTAGTTTAACTGTGATAAATAATACATATAAGAGTTCATACATAACAAATAATAGCCAAATACAATCGGAATGTCGTTTCCCGTAATATATACTTAGAGGAGAATATACTGAAATGGATTCAAGAATCAAGACTCCAAATAAACGTTAGAAATACTTTGAAATTACTTCCTATAACTACAGTATTCTGTACGAAATGGAGATCTTAATATTGAATTGAAGGTATCCATCGGCATTTCGTCGGAGAAAGAATACACCGTCAAAATTTAATGTATGAAATCGAAGCGTTCGGAAATCTTTCCTTAAAAACACAAACAGATAT
>NC_068985.1:95051396-95054326 GCF_001194135.2 Octopus bimaculoides | reverse complement strand
ATATACTATTTTACTATTTTTAAATGTTTCAACTGCAAAGCTGCGGTCATGGTGGATTACTACCTTTAACTGAGCTATACCATTATTTGTAAAATCTTCTCATATGTGGCATTTGGTCAATGAGGGAGTTGGATGCTGCTGCTCTCATCCGTGTTTCCTGACGTGAGTTAGGCTCGTCTGGAACCTGTAACAGGAGGAGATCTAGTTTTGTTTTAAAAACACTTACATCCACACCATGCAGGTCTCTAAGACATTTTGGAAGGATTTTAAACAGTTGTGGGCCCTTGAAGCTCAAGCTGTTGCAGTATCTGGTCCTGTATTTTGATGGCAACGCTGGGATCTTTGGCACTATGCACTGCGCCCCGTTCTGCAGTGTGACTAACTTTCAATGCCAAATTTTGGTACAAGGCTTTCTACGTTATTGCAGATGTATATCACTGCATATTTCTCCCGCCTTCGTTCCAGAGAGAAGACTTTTAGTTCTTTAAGTCTTTCCCAGTAGCTTATATTTTGCATGGAGACGATTTTCTTAGTGTAGCTTCGTTGGATTGCTTCGAGTTCCGCCGTAGAATTTTTATTGTGCGGTGATCATATTTGGGAGCAATAGTCTAAGCGGCTGCGAACGTATGTCCTCCAAAGGATCATCAATGTCTCCTTTTCTCTTGTTTTGAAAGTTCGGAGGATCCAGCCAGCCATCTGCATTTTATTACCAAATTGATGATATGCACTTGAAAAGATGCATCATAGCTCATGTCAGTGTCCAGTTCGCGCACTGACTTTGATTCGGGGATTTCAATTCCTCCTGGGCCAGTGTATCTTGTTTGCATGTCATTTAGCTTTGTGTGCTGACAGCGTAGGGCCTGGAATTTTCCTGCATTAAACTGCATGTTGTTGTCCTCAGCCCACCTGTATACACACACATACACACACACATGCACACACACATGCACACACACATGCACACACACGTACAAATACAAGTGATAGAACTATGCTCTCGGTAATATGCATTATGCAACAAATTGTGCAATGAGATATAAAATAATGCCTGGTAATTATTGCAAATTAATTTTCAGTGTAGCACCATCTATAATGAAAGTAATAATTATGTACACAACGACTGATATAAAACATTCAATACCTCTGCATAAATTCCTAATTTCATCTTCAAATAAGAATGCCGTTTATCATTTGGAACTGGAGCAAACCTAATTACAGCCAGTATGACGACAAAACCTTCTCATACTTCGATCCATTAGATGAATCGTAAAGCATATTAATTCTAAATCTTTCTAAATACTCACACCTTATGTATTTATTAATTTCATACACTATATACATGACGGTAATATAAAGCAATATACGCTTGAATTTACCGAGATTATTACTAAGATATAGCTTTATTACCATTGATGTTAAGTCTGCGAGAGTGTAGAATGGTTAGCACGCTGGACAAAATGCTTAGCGGCATTTCATCCGTCCTTACGTTCTGAGTCAAAATTCCGCCGAGGTCTACGTTGCCTTTCATCCTTCCGAGCTCGCTGAAATTAGTACTAGCTGAGAACCGGGGTTGAAGTAATCGACCATCCCCTCCAAAAAAACTTTCAGGACAAGTGCCTATAGTAGAAAAGAATTATTATTGGTGTTACGGCGGTGGAAAGGCAGAATTATTAGCATGTCTGGAAAATGCGTAGCGGTATTTTGTCCAACTGTACGTTCTGACTTCAAATTCCGAAGGGATATTAGTAGTAGTAGTAGTAGTAGTAGTAGTAGTAGTAGTAGTAGTAGTAGTAGTAGGAGTAGTAGTAGTTAATTTGCTTGAACAGAATATGAAGCAAAAACGGCATATATAATTTCCATACTAGGGAATAATTTTTATCATCAACACAATGAATTTCGCTTTACAATCGATTTGTCCTAATAAATCGTATGAAATCACGTTCACTTGATGGAATTTATAATTGTGTAACTGTAATAATTATCCGTATTATAATGTTCCAAATGAAACAGATACCTATTATCTACGTTCGACATGATCAGATGCCAATTATCCAAATAAGCAGTCGGAATACAGATGTCAATATTAATAATGCTCATCACAATACAGAATGCAACTTACATTACGCCATGCTTAACTATTTCTTTACGGTATATATGTAAGCATTAGCTTGTATAATCTAGTTGGACATTCATATCGTAATTTCTTAATTATCATCTAATTATTCATTAATAGATTTGGCAATATCCCTTATTTTACATGATTCCCAAGTTAAAAGAAAAACAAAAGCCACACACGGATCATATGTATACAAATCGTGTGCATATCCGTCTGTGAATGGGCTCTATACTTATCTGCAATAATGTACCTGTTTTAGATAAGTATTCTCGTTGCAAACAATGGATATGATTATATATATATATATATATATATATATAATATCACGTTTCTCCCAGAATATGCAACATTTGTCCGCTTTCGGTTCTCTTGTTTATGTCGACCTTCCACGAACACCACCATAAACTTGTGGAAACATGTATTACCTACCACACTCTGCTAGTCATCTCTTTTATCGTATACTCGCATCGAATCCACTCGTTCGTTTCTATACCTTCTCAGTTCTTACGTTCTTTAAAGAATTAAACTAATACTATATTTGTTTAAACTATCCCTCGTAAGGTGTCATATCATGCCACTTTTGGTACGTATATGTCCTCGTAACGTAGCAGTGTGGCAAATGAGACTGATAGAATTGGTACCAATCCTGGTCGATTCGTTCTACTAAAACAGAAATGAACAAGATAGTGCCCATCTATGGGCGCAATTCATTAAAGAACTGAAACGGTAGACACTTATGTATCAAACTAAATGTAAAATATCGTGGTAGGTAAGATTCACTCGGTGTTCATCCATGGACAGCCTCTCTCAAGGA
>NC_068985.1:95050604-95051296 GCF_001194135.2 Octopus bimaculoides | reverse complement strand
TGTGTGTGTGTGTGTGTGTGTGTGTGTTTCACCGCTAACGTTCCGCAACCAGTGTTAAAGTGTTTACGTCACAGAAACTTAACGGTTCGGCAAGAGATTGCGATAGATTAAGTAATAGACTTACTAACAATAAGTCGCGCTGTCGATGTGTTCGACTGAAGAGATGCTCCAGCATGGCTGCAGTCAAATTACTGAGGCAACCAAAAGAATATACAAAAGAAAGCGAATGATTGTGGTAAGCAGTTTGCTCACCAGCCACACGGTTTCGGGTCTAAGGAGACTTAGGCCGTGTGGGATGATGAATGGTAGCATAACGTCGCCATGATACATGATCACTCCAAAGAACATGTTGTCGACTGGATGTTTGACTCTTATCACTCTCGATACATGTTTTTGAGACTCTGATTGACACCCAACGCTATGAAATGTTCTCAGTCGAGCCTCCAGAACGAATGCCAGGCAGTGTTGCATGTCATTTCCAAATGTCTGGCAGAGGGAACTGCGTCATGGCGGTGTCCTCACGGATGGTGGCCAACAGGTCCTACTATACTGTGTAATCGACAAAATCAAAAGCAAACCATGCGCATGCAAGAAATGAAAAATACAAAATAGCGATAACTTACCCATCGCACCCTGTTTATATATACATACATATATATATATATATATATATATATATATATATATATATA
>NC_068985.1:95048011-95049659 GCF_001194135.2 Octopus bimaculoides | reverse complement strand
GAGAGAGAGAGAGAGAGAGAGAGAGAGAGAGAGAGTGAGTGAGTAAATCTAAAAGAACGAAAAAGAGACACACAAAAAAACAACTCGAGGACGTGGTACATGTAAATTATTATCAGACGTTCAGGGAAGGAAAGAAAGGTGGTTTTTCGTTTCCAGCAAAGCTCTTCTTCAGAATCAGAAGATATAGGAAAGTCCAAGAGAAGAGAATCGGGTCAGGCAAATATGAAGCAAGCGGCATTCTTCTCAATGGTGATGTGTTTTAATATCCTTTCTACTAAAAGTATAAGGCCTTAAATTTTGGGGAACAGATTAAGTCAATTACATGTAACCCTGTTTCTAACTGTTACTTATTTAATCGACCCTGAAATGATGAAATGTCGACCTCGGCGGAATTTAAACTCAGCGGAATTTGAACTCAAGTGTGTTGTAATAATCAGTAGCTCAAATGTTGTAGAGACGGGATTCGGTCCCAGTCTTATGAGTTGTAGGTCTCGTTAAGAAGGAGGTGAAATTTAAAGGGAGATGTTTTCAATATGCAATGATTACATTTTATAAAGGTCTCAAGCAAGACGTACAACAGGACTTCACTAATTGTTGATGTGTGACAATTAAACCCTCGCATTAAAATAAAATGTTCCTGAAGCTTCCGCATTTTTCCATTCCTGATTTAACAACTTCCTACTCACACATGAACATTCGTACATATCTAAACGTTCGTCCTATGCTATTCAAACCTTCATTTACGCAGCAAATGCCCAGTGTTTAGAACTGCTTGTGTATTCTTCTTCGTGTTATTATAGTTGTATTATTTACTATAAATCTTGGATTGGGATTTTTCACTGAGGACATGCAGAAATAGCGTAAAACAGGAGACCTTGCACAAAACTAAACGCTTTACGAAAAGTGCCTCATATTTCGTTTATCATAGGGTCGCATGTGTGTACGTGTTTGCGTGCGTGTGCCTGTTTGCGTCCTTGTGCATGTGTGTGTGTGTGAATTTGTGTGCTTGTGTGGGCGTGCGTGTGCCTGTGTAGCTGTGTGTGCGTGTATGTCACTTCGATGTAATTTTTATATGTAATTTATATCTTCTGAGATGTATCAACATGAACTTGATGATTGTAAAATATGATGAATCTAGAAATTGATCGACTCTGTCATGTTTTATTGTTTGAAAAAATTCAGATGTGGAATAAATTGTTTTTCCAAGCGGAAGAGACAAAACTCAATGATCATTCGTGACTGTCTTCGAATGGCACGCTCTCCAATGTCATTTTTTATATGATAGATCAGATTAAGACAATCAACACAATCAGAAATGAAAATATATTTACCAGCATGAAATAAAAAAGATTGTACGCGTATTTCCAATTTAGGAATTCTCTTATACCACATTACTTCGGAATCATTCATCGTACCAAAATGACTAACAGAGAATTCACAACAGTTATTAGATAACAATGTTTTAGATCTAACGTGATATGCTTCAACAACACATGTTACCTCTGGTTATACAAGCAAACCTCAAACTTTAGTAAATTACACAGTTTACCTTTTCAGTTGCGCTACAAACGTGAATGTATAATCGCACAGAAATGAGTTGGTATGTGCGTAGAGAGCCATATATGTGTATATATATATATATATATAT
>NC_068985.1:95046410-95047139 GCF_001194135.2 Octopus bimaculoides | reverse complement strand
ATATATAATGCAAGAGAGTTAGGGGTTGAGTATTCAACCCACTTAGGGATAGTTTCTATCCAATATACTGCCGGGAGGGTACCCAATTATTTTTACACTAATGTTATGCCAAGTGCAATAAGTGGGTGCGGGTAAAAGGGGGTTATTTTACCCTAAATTTATATAGCAATAAGAAAATGGAGGAGAATATGAGGATCCATCGACTTGCAGAGTGTATTCCGTTGATTAATTTGTTTATTTTACAACTAAAATGACAAATCTTAGTGGATACTTCTGCATTCAAAACTGATGTGCCTGCCCTAAATAGTTGATACCACCTAAAATATATAATACAATATAGGAAATGTTCCAACCGAAACAGAATAGAGCATCATTGACTCTGTATATGATTTATTTGACATTGTATAGTAGTGCAACTCACCTACTTTATTTGAACAATAGCCTGTAAATTTTATTTAAATTTTGCATTTACAAAGGTAAATCAGATGTTTAAATTATTCCTAAGATTTGAAGAATATAGTTCAACATCAAGAAAATGATTAATATCAGCATTGTCAATCCTAAATATATAGAAAATATTTAAATTGTTGGGAAGTCTTTTTATCATTTTTTGGAGTTCTTCCTGTTTGGAAAAGATAATTGCCAACTGATATTATATTCTTGACCCCCATAGAATATATATCGTTGTGAAATAATCTATTCGATTCACAAGATCTTTTTCTCTCATAC
>NC_068985.1:95039009-95044417 GCF_001194135.2 Octopus bimaculoides | reverse complement strand
GAACAATGTGTCTGGTGATATTACACCATTCGTTTAGCTATACATGTCCATGGTATGTCATTAAATAAATAAGATTCTGTAATATCAAAACATTTTATGTGGTTCCATATTCAGCTTTTCAGACAAAGGTGATAATATTAACTGCTCGGTTTTCTTTGTTTTCACATGGTGAGTGTGTGTGTGTGTTTGTGAGTGTGGGTCTATATATATGTATGTGTGTGTATCTGTGTGTGTTTGTGTGTGTGTGCGTACGTGCGTGTAAGTGTGTGTGTGTGTGTATCTGTGTGTGTGTGTGTGTGTGTGTGTTTGTGTGTGAGGGAGAGAGAGAGAGAGAAAGAGTGAATGTGTAGATCAAATACGTTCTTCATATATATGTTCTTTCATTTTGCAATGTAAATGCTTAGGCTTTAGGCTTTCTTAGCGCAAGACGTGATCTGAGCAGAGAATCTGCATCAAAGTTTGCAAAAAGCTTGGCGATACTTGCTCAGAGGCTTACCCAAAGTTTTCAAATTTTTTTCCTCGTTCTCGACATAATCAAGGAGATCTTGTGCAACTGAATGAAGGCCGAAAAACTCTTTGGTCAGCCGAAAGCAGTTGTGGCTCAAACTTGGCAGACACGCGTCTCATACTCAAATCTTCAGTGATAATGGACTGAATTAAACCTTAACTAATCTGCACATCCTCTGATGGTGATTCAAAGATTTTTCCGACACAGCTGCATGTACATCTGCAATGTTTTTTCTCAGTTGTTTTAATTGCATGTTTTCCATAACGTTCGTCGAAATCGATATTTTTTCAGTGAACTTTGAAATGTCTGAACCACTCGTACACTTGTGTGCGGCTTATACACACCTCTCCATACACTTTTTGCAACTTTTCGTATGCCTCTGAGAAAGTATCGCTATGACAACTTTCTCTGTCATGGTCAATACGACGACTAAATCCTACACACCTTCCTTCCAAGCACTGCTGTAAACAGCGGAAGCAAGCTAGAACGTTAAAACGTAGTGCACGGACACAGCAGAGTGTAAGGTCAATCTTTGCCTATGGACTTCACTTTGAGTGTTTTAGCTTCGTTTCTATCGCAACAGTCCTGATACTTATTGATCGAAACCCGTATGCGTACACAATTGTGCGTTTGCCGTGAACGTGTATATAATTATTATTTCCATTCAGAAATGTTACTGAAATTTCTGCTAACATTATATTTGAAAACGTATCCTAGTTATTTAAATGTCTTAAAGGCAAGACATTTATATAAGCATCACTATGATTTAATTGAAGGTGAAATTGAGAAACTTTAATTTATTTAAGTGATTGTTATATCACGACAGAGCACGATTGCAATAAAGACGTATCATATGTTTAAAGCATTAATTTATACCACCATTTATTGTGAAAATTAATTTATTGCAATGTAAAAAATTATTCAAATTCCAAGACAAACTCCCCATAGAACATTTTAAACATATACTTCATCCAGTAATTTATGTGACAACCTTTCCATCTAGTAGAATGCTAAGATAATGCAATATATGTCACCTCATTTTTCATCGTTACATTAAGTGATACTTCTGTGTCTTTATATTGATGTATTTATTATTACAAATGCGAATTTGCAATATGCATTGGTCTGTGATTTATGATCATTTCGAAAATTCCTGGATGACTTTTAGAAATCAAGCAAAAAACTTTGAGTTATTTCTGCATATCTCTTTTAATATTAGCTGTGATTTCAATTTTTGTTCTGAAATTTATTTTTATTTTGCAAGCCCTTCACGCGATAAACTTTAATGCTTTCCCTCTAAGTATTAATTTCATGCATTCGATGAAATATAGGGAAATGAACATGCTCCTATCTAAAATAATTCATTTTTGCCGAAATTACGGGATTACTTAATCAAAGGCTGTAATTTTCCTTCGGAAATATTCTGCGCTGAAAAATAGGTATTTACTTTTGTTATCTTAGGAAAACTTTCTTCTTAATGTGTTTGTGTCTTCGGAGGGTCCTTATGTCAGTAATGATAAACACATGCACTGTTTCCATATCACTTCTTTATTGTTAGTCAATCTGTTCAATATCTGACTAATCAATCGGTCGTTTGTTTAATATGTTGGTTAATCTGTCGGTTGTTTGTTAAAGACCTTTCGATGCTATTCGTCAACATACCCGCCCTCATCAAGAGCTGTTGTTAATCTAAATGTTAATATTATATACAGGCTTCATGTGGAGTATCATACAGGGTGATGCGTCGACGTTTCTATATATTTCATAGTCACCAGATACAGCTTGTCATTACTTCCTCTTCCATTGTCTCCAAATCCTTCACCCTTTTTACTGTTTGCCATTCGCCTTCACTTAGACACTTGCACTACCAACCAACGGACACATATAATACTCACTAATCATTGGTAAAACACAGGATATTCCCAGGATTTGTAGTTTAAAATCTATTTATTTTTCACGTGTATCTAGGCTGAAAATAAGCGGTTATATTAAAATAGATTTTTTGTAATGAACAAATGACCTAAATATTAAACAAATCTCAATCAGTTCTATATTTAAAAGTTGAGGAAATATGTACATTATTTACATTATTTACATTTGGCTGATATTTGTCCTCATCTTGTTTGTTGTTAACACAACGTTTCGGCGATATACCCTCCAGCCTTCCTCAGGTATCTTGGAGAAATTTCCAACCTGAGTTCTCATTCCAAAGGTATTTTTCGATGTTATTATTATTATTATTATCATTATTATTATTATTATTATTATTATTATTATTATTATTATTATTATTCAGGTCCGTGTTCGATTCCAGACAGTGGAATCGTAAAATACCTTAGGAATTAGAACCCATGTTCGAAATTTTCCCCAAGACACCTGATGAAGACTAGAAGGTATATCAGCCGAATTACCATTATCAACGCCATCCTCATCATCGTCGTGGTCGCCGGCGTCTTCATCGTCGTCTATAACTTCAGCAGCAGCAGCAGCAGCATCGTGGATATCACCAAATCTATCGTCACGATCGTCATCGTCATCAGTATATCACCATCATCATCGTCATCATCATTATTAATATCTGACCCTCCTCATCTGCACCACCAACACTACCACCACTGACGTTAGCATTAGACTACGCAATTATTCATTAATCTTTTCAAAACACGTATAAACCGCTAACCTTTATATTTTCATATTTCTTTTTCAGTAAAATTGGCAGTTTATAATAGCTTATAATATCAATGTATTTGAAATCTTAGATTTGGCAAATTTCACTCTGAAGTAATGATAAGCCGCAAAGTAATTAAATTAGAACTATTTACTGAGCTTCATGTGAAACGCTTTCAAAATTAATTTCAATATTCTCCATTTCTACCTTATATTAAATGTATTTCAAAGAATATCATAGAGATATGCAAATATTTTCGTAATGAAATTATGTATGAAGGTTTTTATGGATCATCTTGAAGACGAAAATTTAAATGAAGCAAGGTCTTTACAAAATGCAAACATTATATGTTTCATAAAATGGATATTGTCCCGGACACTTGTATTATGACGAGCAAAACTACTTATTCTAAAATCTCTCTAAGAGACTCTACTGCGATTTTTTAACCCTAAGAGGACATTTTCCCTAGCTGGTTAACAATGCATGGCTCATTCTGATAAAATTGCCAGCACTGGAGCGAACCATCTTCTGGCAAAGGATCCAGATGTATAATGTATAATGTGTAATTTTGACTATAAAATATACTGTATTATACAGTAAGGTTTATGAAGAGAGATTATAAGCACTTTATAAGTTATTGAAGTTGTACAAATGTATATATATATATACATAAATTTAATAATTTAAAGTACAAAATATATAAAATCTGTGATAAAATATTTCTTTGCAAATTCATGTAATACAGACAAAAATAAGGATAAATCAAAATATAAATGATATAAGGATTTTTTTTATAAATTATGAAATTATGATATAAATTATATTGGTATATTGAAAAAAGTTCTTAGATATGCACTATTCAATTTTTTTTTTCTCCGTGTTTTTTCTCCTTGTCTCCGTATTCTTTCTGTTGAAGAGCGTAGCTCGAAACGTCAAAGACTTTCCGTATTCCCGAGCGTCATACTAATACATCCTTTTGTTATTTACACCACCTGTCCTCGTCTGTTGTTGTTTTTTCGTACATCCCCCCCACCTATTATTATAAATACCATAAGGTAGCGAGCTGCCGGAATCGTTAGCTCGCCGGGCGAAATGCTTAACGGTATTTCGTCTGGCCTTGTGTTCTGAGTCCAAATAACCATTTTTCATCCTTTAGAATTAGGCGTTAAGCCAGCAGCACCTCAATATCTTCGATAATCTAAGACCTCAATGATAGTAATAGTAAATTCAGCCTAAAATGGGATATAGTTCGTGGAGCTCAGCCATACACAAACAGCCGATATGGATGGGAACTACGTTGTATGGGGATATATGAAATATTCAAATATAGAGATAAACAAAACCTAATTCATAATTAAATCTTAGAGTATCACGTGTTCATAGGATTACCCGTAAAATTTAAATGCTTTATAAGCAGTTAATAATGAGTATATCATACTATGATCTGGTAGCATGAGTTCTCCGACGTGTCATATCATTCATAACATACACTCTATTATCTCAAAATCTATGTAGTATTGCTTTCTATTTCCCCTTAACCCCTTTGATCTGTAATCTTTCAATAATTATATTATACACTTACCCCTTCAAAATTGGAAGTCTCCTCCCTCATATTTAGTATAACTATGTATCGTATATTTTATAAACTCGTTTGCATAGTTATCATTATTTTTATTTTTATTCAATTCATATATATATTTTTTATTTTATATGGTCCTTATAATAATAACATATCTAAGAAGTATATTCCCTTTATTTCATGATCTAAATATGTACATGCTACTTTTATGCAGATAAATCTAGATATATGGTTCCAGAAAAGTGAGAGTCTATTAGATTGTCTGCCATTAATTGCTTTAACATAATTAACTAGAATACAGTTGATGAATTGCAATAGATTTAATTGTAAATGGTTGAAGACTGTACACTACATAAAGTCTTCTAAATATAAGTAAGTACCTCACCACTCCTTTTATCTTGACCCCCCCCCATACTATGCCTCTAAATTGTAGTAGGCTTAACAAGGTACGCATTATTGCCTAAACTCCTTCTGGTAAAGTTATAACAAACGGAACCAACGTAAATATTTTGGTTTCCATTATTAATGCAAATTTGTTAAAAATGTTTTCTCGTTTGTTTGACGAGAATGGTGTCTTTCAAATTGATATATTGCTTTCATTAATCAATTAAATGCAGCCGCTTTAAACGACCCCCAATAAACTAACACCTGTA
>NC_068985.1:95028843-95038682 GCF_001194135.2 Octopus bimaculoides | reverse complement strand
CTTTTATCGTTACATTTTTTGACATTTAAAAACATTATCTTATTCTCTTCTCTCTTTTTATTTTATTTCAGAACTAAATCCCTGTGAATGATCCTACTCTGGATACCTGAAATCCTGGAATTGCACCAAGTTGAACAATTAATTGAATATTATTCATGAAATCCTCATATATTACTCGCTGACGTATTACAGTTACCTTTTATCATTCTTTTTTCTGCATTCTCTGGCGTATTTTCCAAGAATCCATACGTATCTTTGCTTTTTCAAATTGATTTCCTTTGTAAGTCAGCATATGATTTATTCACAAGAGTGTCTCACGTTCACAGAATAAACGATTCGGAAATACTTATATTTTAGAACCTTTAACGTTATTACAAGAACGTGGAAGTTATATTATTTAAAAGTTTTTCACATATATTTCATAACCTCGAAAACAATATTTTATGCGCAAAGACTACTGTAAATACATGGTAAATTTAGCCGTTGATTCACTCTAAACTCATTATCAAGTTCATATTACTCGGTGTACTGAAAATCCTTTAGTTCACCTTAAATGAAATACGATGAAAGGTATTTTCGTTTATACCAAGAAAGAAATACTCTTTACCACCATTCATAACTTTACATATCCCGACATTTAACTAATTGCAAAATAAGTCAGATATCAATATGTTACTATGGAATAGAATATATACACTCTTCAATATAAGATAACAAGAAAATCATCTTTCTCTTCAACATCTGATGTTAATTTTAAAATATGTCACAGCACAAATTGCTCGAAATTGTGTCGATTATAAATAGCTAAGTGCAAATCACTATAAGGTTGATCTAGTCGATATATAAATATATATATATGCCACTTATGAAATCATCTGGGCAGGTTAATCCAATCAAGATTTGATAACATCCCTGCTATTTTGGTTTCAGTTTTTATCGACAAATGCAAATGTTAAATAACAATATTATATATCGTACAGGCAAGTATGTATATAATGCGCCGTTTGGACAACCGACACGTATAGAAATGTAAAGGTAACCTCTTATAATTCCTTATTGTGACATCTGTTTTGAATAAATCTTACCGCAACAATATTTATGTAATTATCTTCCTGATACCGATGGTATCCTTATTATATTGATCAAATTAAAGTTCCGGAGAGCACGCTAATTGACTGTATTCCAGCATTTAGATATATATGCATACATAAATTTCAGAAAGATCGACAAATGCGTCACTGACAGACATTGTTTGATTGATTGTTTGGGTCTTTGCTTATCGTAACTATAAACATGGATAACATGCTGAAATATAATGAATTTTTACAAAAGTTTAATTTATCCGAAGATTATTTTGAAGATAATAATTTTACTATCAAGATGGAATATGACTATACACAAAAATTACAATGGAAAATTGTGATAATATTTGTCTACGTACTAATCATGTTAATTGGAATTTTTGGTAACATAACTATAGCTTTAATAATAATGACTAACAAACAATTCCATTCAGTCACAAACATTTTCATTGCCAACCTAGCTATCTCGGATATTGGCATGTGTATTTTTAATTTACCCTTTCAACTTCATTATCAACTCAGCGACAACTGGGTATTTGGAAATATTATGTGTACTGTATTTAATTCATCTTTTGCTATACCTATATACGACTCAACTATGTGTATTTTAATGATTGCAATTGATCGCTATATTCTAATTGTTTATCCTTTTAGAAAGCGGATGAGTAACAAAATGGCGCTTCGTTTAACACTACTAATAGCCCTTCTGGCAATTGGCCCTGCTATTCCTATGGTGATATACAGTAAGCTTGTTGTATTGAATATACCAGCAATACAACTTGATAAAACACTCTGCGGCGAAGAGTGGCCTTCAGAAGTAATCAGGAGAGTTTATACAGTATCTGTATTTCTGCTGCAATTCTGCATTCCCATTATTGCTACTTCAATTCTTTACAGTCGTATCTATACTGTCTTGAAAAACAGGCCAGTGAAAAAAACTGAGCATAGACGAAGTCAGAGGACCAATCGGATTCTTGTATCTATAGTTACACTCTTTACAATATGCTGGCTTCCATGGAATATTTTCAGTCTTTTTGTTGAATTTGACCCCGATCTTGTGAAAGGGAAGTTTTTCAAAGTAACAGACTTGTTTCTTAAAAGTTTTGCCATGAGTTCTTCATGCATCAATCCTTTTCTCTATGGATGGCTAAATGATAACTTCAAAAAAGAAATATGCTTATTATTTGATAACTCGAAAAAGAAATGGAATCGTCGAACTGGACACGCCCTCCTAGAAACAAAGCGAAATAATACAGACACTCAACAAAATACTATTGTCATGAATACCATGTCACATGGAATCAATGTATGACATTCTAGAAATATTTCTCTCCTCCTCAGATTTTCAATGTTTACATTGCTTTATGTATTTCGATGTAAAATTCTTTTTCTGAAATTTTAACAAACAATTTGAATGTTGTTATTGCTGTTTATTAACGTGTACAAGCAAAAATATTTATGTATAATCTAATTTTTAACATTGATATATCGCATTTGACAATGTTGTTTCATAATATGATCCCCTAATTAAGAATAATATCAGATTGTATACACATTATTATGTGATATATTTGTGTGTGTGTATGTGTGTGTGTGTATGTGTGTGTTTGTTTATGTGTGTGTGTGTGTGTGTGTGTGTGTGTGTGTGTGCGCGTGTGCGTGTGCGTGTGTAAAAGTCGTATTAGATTGTTACTTGTAACGGCAAACTACATTTTCAAAAGCATTTACACACAGAAAACTTTCCCAGTCTCTCACTTCGCTTGTAGTATATATGTGTGTGTGTGAATGTGTTAGGGAGAGAGAATATAACCATATATTGCTTCATTGTTAAATCCCAGTACACACGAACTTCATTATTCTATAGGAACTTCTGAAATGAGTAGCGAGCAAACACAAGTTCCTAGATGTCTCCTTGTTTTGATCCACCTAAGTATTGCATATGTGAAGGTTGGAGTGCTCAGCACAAGGTGTTCAGTGTAAATGATATACTTCCGAAAATATAATTTGTTTTATAATACAACGCATTGCTCACTCGTTTCAGTTTGCGTATGAGAACACAGACCAAATGAATACGACTTCGTATAGATCTCAGATCCAGATTTTTTGTATAATAGGTGTTGTACTTTTACGAGAAAAGGACTGCCATATGAAATCATGCATTATGTTTCTTGTTTCGTCTGTACGGTCTCATATGAAGTTGTGTTGTGGTTAATGCTGCCTATCATACATTCGGATTTACCGAAATTAAACCACCAGTCATGAAGGGAAATCGATTTATTCAACTGTTCCGACCGACCTAAATAATTCTTGTTTTTGTGCTCTTCTTCTTCTTCTTCTTCTTCTTCTTCTTCTTCTTCTTCTTCTTATTATTATTATTATTATTATTATTATTATTATTATTATTATTATTACTATTATTATTATTATTATTATTATTATTATTATTATTATTATTATTATTATTATTATCATATTTGGCAGCATCGTTACCGAGTCTGGAATAATGTTTAGATGTATTTTTCTCGACTTTATATTCCGAGTTCAAATGCCGCCGGGGTTTACGTTGCCTTTCAGCATTTTGGGGTCGATTAAATGTGTACCAGTTGAATATTGGGGTCGATGCAATCGACATGACACCATACCAAAATTTCAGACCTAATAGAAGGGGTTACGTTAGCGCGATCGTTAGCGAGTCGAAGAAGATACTTGGCTACATTTCTTTCTTCCTCATGTTTACGTTCTGTGTTCAGCTTCCGTCAAGATCGACTTCGCATCTCATTCTTTCAAGATCTATGAATGTAATACTTCTACGACTGAAGGAAACGACTAAATGGCTCCCCTTAAATATGCTGGCCTTGTACCAAAATTTGAAATTACAATTATTATTGCTGTTGTTATTGTGTCTTGTTTAAGCCGGTGAGCCAACCAAATACTTAAACAGTCAAATATATATATTACTTGCCACCTTTGTTCCTGCTTCTTTGTTGTACACATTCCACCGATGTCAACTTATACATTCATCTATTCACAATCAATACGATAAAATGACAGTCAAATATTTTGTTCAATGGTGTGAACTAAATCTCTCCCAAACAAACTTTGAGGACTAGTGTCTACATTAGAAACGATAATAATATTATCATTATTGTTGTTGTTGTTGTTGTTGTTGTTGTTGTTGTTGTTGTGATGGTGGTGGTGGTGGTGGTTATGGTTCTTATTCTTGCCTTTGCGACTGATATTGTTATTGTTGGTTTTCGTTGATGCAGATAATGTTACTGTTATTATCGTTAACGTTAATACTGTTAATTATTAATATTTCTTTCATTATTATCATTATTATTATCGTTCTTCTAATCATTATTCTTATTCTTATTATTGCTGTTGTTATTCGTGTTGTGAAGGCGGTGGGCCATACAACATTGATACCAGCATTTCGTCCGAATTTACGTCCTGAGTTCAAATTCCGCCGTGGTGTGCATTGCCTTTCATCTTTCGAGGTCTATAAAATACTATCGGGTGAGCACTTTGGTCGATGGAGTCAACTTACTCCTTCCCCGATATTGCTGGCCTTGTGCAAAAAATTGGAATCATTATTATTATTATTATAATTATTATTGTTGTTGTTGTTGTTGTTGTTGATGATGATGGTGTTGTTATCGGCATTCATATTTTTGAAATGATCGTTGATCTTTATGTCTCTGCCGAGTGTTGTAACACCAAACGTCATTGCACTGGTTCATTAGCATCAGAGTTTATTTTTCCATGAGGTGTGTTCATCAGACAGTCGTCAGAGCTAAGTAATTTCTGGGAAAATAAGCTGTACTAGACGTCTAATTGTAAAGAAGGAGAACGAGAGAGGGCGGCGAAAAAGGTACAGAAGATAAAGAAACGGCGTGTATCGATCGTAAGACTTCATTTGTATATAATATGTCGACATGAAATCAGTAAAGATACAGTTGAAATTTTGGAGATCTCAGAAAAACAGAATTCAGTAAGACACACACACTCATCATTATAAACGTAGAGACATACATAAACAAATATACATATATATGCATATATAGAATTACATACATTCACACAAACACAAACACTCAGACATACATACATACATACATAGATTTGTATGTATGTATGTATGTATGTATAGATAGATAGATAGATAGATAGATAGATAGATAGGCAGACAGACAGGCAGACAGACACACAGACAGACAGACAGATAGATAGATAGATAGATAGATAGATAGATAGATAGATAGATAGATGGATGTATATATATATAAATTAAATATGAATGAATAGTGATATTTGTTGGAATCTGCAAATGACATAAATATATTTAGAATTATTTAGCACTGTATGATTAAGTAGGTTAATTTAAGGAGATGCCGATATACGAACCCAAATACGAGATGTTGTATTACTAGTGTTTCTATTTTATTTTGGGAAACATTTCTCTTATTAAACAGAACATAATCCAAGAGTTTGGAGTGAAGCTGTTATTATACAGACCGTTCAGTTATGTAAGAGCTTAAGATTTCGCTCCCTGTCTTATATTATGTCATTCTTGCCATCGTTAATTCAAAGATAAAAGAATCGTTCATGTGATTGGATAATGGGGAAATAAAATTTGGATCGGAGACCTAGCAAGATCTCTAGTGAAACAATGGTTTCTGCAAAAAAGCAAAGAAGACTGAAACACTGGAAAGATAGGAGATTATGTTCATTCGGGTGACTGTTGACTCGAGAAAATAAGGTCCACTTCACTGTCTTCAAAAACAACATTAAGCTGTTAAATTTTACTCGCCAGCGATTCATCGATAAGATACGAAGGAAAATATTTCTTCGAGTATAAGTAGAATGGTGGGGAATATTAAACTACTAACACAGAACTATTTCGCCATCCGTACTCGCATTCATAGAAAACAATTTTAATGGCTGAGAGCAGAGAAACAAACTCTAAAAAAGAATTAAAGAAAATGCAAAATCGTTTGACTTTAATAATCTTCATATAATCTTAGAAACTATTGATTAATTGGTTTCGATTATACTTGTAAAGAAATAGCCTAATAAATTTACCAAAAAAAAAATTTTGAACACATTTTCGTACTCGCTTATATAAAAAAACTTTATAAGGAATCTCTTAAAAAATTTAAATCACAACAATTGGCTAGTAATATCCAAGAATATTTCTTATTTACGTGATTATTTTGATGTGTGTGCGTGTGTGTTTGTGTTTGTGTGTGTGTGTGTGTGTGTGTGTGTGTATTTGCGCGTGCGTGTAAGTTTGTGTATATAATATGTGTGTCAACCTCCATAAAGTTCGTTTGAATTCATATTTTTCTAAAATTTTCCTCGTTGTTTTCTTCTCTGTTCCACGCTACACGCTATACTACAGATACATGGACAGCGTCCACGGCACTCGTACTGCCATGTGGTGCGTCTTTATTTTACAGTGCTTCTCCCCTGCTCGTCGATTTTCGCGAAGGCTCAAACGAAGGAACAAAGCGCTTCCGTGAAATTCCATTTTTCGCTGGGCTACCGGCGGCCGAAACAATTGAATTGTCATGCTTCAAATAGCTTACAAGGACGATGCCATGAACCAAACACAGGCCTACAAATGGTTTCCACATTTTAGGATTGGTCACTTGTCGCATGAAGACCAATCTCATTCAGGACGACCGTCAACCTCCCGAGCGAATGAAAACATCGTGGAAAGCGTCGTCATCAAACAATTGACGAATTTGCTGATATGACTGGCGTGCCCTGGAATTCCTACCAACGAATGTTATGCGAGGAATAGCGAATGAAAGAGTTACTCAAAATGTGCACCTCGCTTGTTCACGGAAGATAAAAATTAGTCATGACTGAATGCGCGTCGTGTATTGAAAGAACAGTTGGGACTTGTTCCCGACCTCTTTTGGAAGCTCATCGCTAGTGACGAAAACTGGTACTGCGGAATTTGCTGATGTAGAAGAGGTGAAGAAGAAAATGACGAAGGCGTTAAAAGGCATTATTTCACAAGAGTTCCAGCACTGTTTTCAATAGTGTTAAACGCAACTGGACCAACGCATTGCTTCAAATGGAGAATACTTTGACGGCAACAAAATTGTAAACCTGTAAAACTAAAGGAATAAAACAAATATTGCAAAATTTCGCTTTCTTTAAATGTCATTCTAAGATAGATTACTAATAGAAGTGAAAGTATGAAAAAACGTAATAATTTTGGGGTTGGAATAAAATATTGTGAGCAAAATATATATTAAAAAGAAGCCGTAAAATTAATAATATAATGAATCTATGTGATATTTCTTTCTATATTCGATTAATTTATCTGGTATTAGTACATAATTCGAAACATTCGTCGGTTACAAACACATGTAGTGAGAAATTCAAATCTCATACATCAATAATTCATAGTATAATTGAATTTCTTTAATGTGCAACCATGTTCTCAGTTGCCCTTATATTATAGTTTTGTCACGTTAATATACGGGGTGAATTGAACTTTCATACTTCTCTTCATCTAAATATCTCTTTGTCAATGTTAGTATTTTCTAAAAAATATTTTACTTTTGAAGATATCTAATATCCACCGGTCCAATGCAGAATTTTAAATCCCTGTTGGTGCTCCATTTACATTAATTGATTCCTGTTTCATATGTTATCCATTCCACTTTGTTTCATATATTGTATACGAAGTGCAACGATATTGCTGCATGTGTAGTCAGCCACAGTTAATATTGTTAAGTTAGGTATTAAGACATTACCATAGGTATTAAGCTTCTTTATAACTGTCTGTAAAGTTTAGAAACTTATCGTTAAATAAATCCAATTAGTGGTAACTAACGTCTAAATTCTTACCGTATTAATGTTTGTTAATAAAATACAGGTAGTTAAAATTCATTTTTCGGTGGGCCTATTCTTACTATTAAAGCGCAGAGTGCTAGGGATGTATACTTTGTCTCAGTGTTACAGGTTGTCTCAGATTGTCTAAAGGATTATAACGCAATATAAATTCGCATTGAATATACCTTTAAGGTATGGTTGGAATTCCATACAGATAATGTTTCTCTAGGATTACAAGTGAATGGCAGATTGTAATATATATGTCTATTAATTTTTCAATTTGTCTATATGTTTGTACGTATCTCTGATAAATACAAAATATATAACCAAGAACGTTAAATCCCTTATATTATAAGTCACTCCCTTTGAGGCTGATGTGTATAGATGTCCTACTTCCCACAAATGTTTACGGTGTGACCCTGGCGTATTTTGCGGTTAGGTGGACAACATCACAACTCACCAACTTTTGGCTAAAATTATATTATCTAATGTGTGCGTGCATACACATCGACGAAATTGACACATCTGTTCACTATCGGATGAATGCGTCGGATGTCAAGATGTTAACCATACAGTAATTCCCTGAAAAGCGTACATTTTGACACGTATATATGAAATCATTATCTTTTACCTTTACAACATAATGGGATGTAACAATCATTAGAGATTGCAACATGAAAGGATGAAACTGGATTGGTGAAATTAAACAAACATTTAAGTAGTTGACAGCTGAGTAAAATGACGCGTATCAAATGACTCCAAAGTTTTCAAAGCTTCCGCTCATTGTCGAAATACAGCATATAATATCGGCACAATCTTAAGGGGTGTACGCATTTGGAAAATGTTCATACCCTACAAATTTGTCATGATATCATAGAAATGAGAAATGCTCATTCAATGTTTTATGTAATCTTTGTAATCTTTTTTTGTTTCCAACTAATCACATATATGCTGATGACCGTGAAAATAATTTGTTACTAACCCATAATTATTATTGCTTTAGAAATGTTCATTCTCCTCGTCATTTGACTTCTGGTAAACAATAATGAGAAAATTACTGTATCGCTACATTTCATTTTATACTAACGATCACCACTCACGTTAAATGTATTTCAGCCGCACATAAAAGCACTTGAAGCAATGCGGAACATTAGAGAGAATCACTATTGTCTTAGTTAGATAAATGTTATATAGTTTACGAAATAGCATAATCAATGATATTCATGTAAAATATATATCTATACGAATCTACAACTTCTTATACTTGCAATTATCACCCTATCGATGCATGGCGTTATTTATATCCAATTACAAATACTTAAGATATTACACAAATATGAAAGAAAATTGTAATCATGCCACAATCTATGCTTCAATATAACGACATGAAAACGGACAGCTGGCAGAAACGTTAGCACGCCGGGCGAAACGCTTAGAAGCATTACGTCTGCCTTTAGGTTCTGAGTTGAAATTCCGCCGAGATTGACTTTGCCTTTCATCTTTTCCGGGTCGATAAATTAAGTAACAGTTGCGTACTGGGATCGATTTAATCGACTAGCCCCCTCCCGAACACTTTCGGGCCTTGTACCGAAAGTGGAAAAGAATATGTGTCTACATAAACACAAACACAGACAAATGAAAATAGATATACTCATATGTGTGTGTGTGTTTGCGTGTGTGTGAGTGTGTGTGTGAGTGTGTGTGTATGTGTGTGTGTGTCCGTGTGCGTATCTGTATATTGATGTGTACTTTATGTGGTGAAGTGTATAAAACAATTTAACATTAGCTTAAGAACTACTCACGGTAATTGTAGATTGTTTCATTGGTAGATGCAGAAATGCAGTTACTCGTTAATATGCGTACATGCATATATATATGTGTATATATATATATATATATATATAT
>NC_068985.1:95024383-95028664 GCF_001194135.2 Octopus bimaculoides | reverse complement strand
ATATATACATATACATGTATGTATATATATATACACATACATATACATGTATGTATGTTCGTACACGTACATACCTAAATATATGGGTGTACACGATATTCAAATCGCAATACCATGCCAAAAATAGAAGTTATGCAAACTCGTCAAAATAATTAAAACATAGCTACTGTCATTAAGACAGCGTAAATCTCAGAGTAAACACATTATTTCTGATACATGGAACTAACTCTCATAATTATTTGGCGGGAAAAAATACGTCACTTGAATGTAACTAGAATTTAAGAAACAATACTGATGCCAAATATATTTACCAACTGTATTATTCCCAACCAACTAACGAAAAGTTTTAAAATATAAGAATAAAACTTGCACATGCGTTTAAACATGAACGAAACAAAGACTGTTCCTCGTGTGTATATAAATATAAATGTGTATTTTGCTTGTGTGTGCGTGCACGATCGTGTGATCTCCATTCACAACAGTAGCTGTCGAATACATGTTCACATGCAAACCTCAAAAGATATATTCATTGGATCTCTAAGTGTATGTGATATTGAAAAGACATACTGTTCTTCAGGTTAGAATACTTTTAAACACAATATATGTCTTTTGGTCTTTTGTTAACCTGATCTTAATGAAACAACATTGTTGGCGGTAGTTAATGTAACGTAATTGATTTCACTTTTGGTTGTAAATTTAACTTCCTGTATATAAGAGTGTTATAACTTATATGATATTGGTGATGAAAAAGATAACTAGATGACTAAACGACAACATCAAGGAGGAGTATGATACTAATCTTATGATGAAAAGGAGGAAGAAAATCAAGATAATGATATTAACCATAAAGATTCATATAATGATGGTGTCGTCGGTCTTTCAAGTTTAGTCTTTTATAACTTAGCATTGAGTGAAATTCACACCAATTGATATATTATTAATTTGATATTCATGACGATGACAATTATATTGATGCATGTTGTAGTGGTGTTGATGATGATAAAGAAGAAAAGGAGGGCGATTACGATGGTGAGGATGAGGTGTATGCTGACACTATTCACACCATATTTTAGAACAAATTTGCACTTCCTACGCAATGTTATTTAGGAATTGAGATCATGAAACAGATTTTGCTGCTTGTATATCTTTTCAGGATGTTAATGTCATTGTTGAATATTTCGCGCAGAGTGTATTGCCGTAAAGCGAGGATCAATACAATTTGACATCAGCAACCAGATTTTCAAAGTGATAGCATGGCTTAAAAATGACACACACCCTCTTAATAAAATTTGACTGAAAGGTTGGTTTTCCTCAGAAGAATATTGAACAATGACAATATTTAACGTCCATTCGAACATACAAGCCACGCATTGTTTTACAATATATGAAATGAATTTTTCTTGTAAAAATAAATTATGAAATGTGTATTCCATAACATTTTGAAATATTTTTATTGGTTTTAAATTCTCCTTTAAGTACAATGAACAAAATCAAATCAATTTTCTCTTCATTATGAAAAGAAAAGATAATTTGAAGTGTGCAGGAATTGATTGTTTTTCAATAAAATTTATAGGATACAGTCTCTACGAAACAACATATTTATAGGAAGAAATAAGTAAGCAACAATGGTTTTGAAAGTTCCACTGACGACTCTGTAATGAAAAGGCATCTCCCTTTCTATTCATTGTATTCTATTTCGCTCTCGAAAATGAAAAAAAAATGCATTGATACATTTAGAAAGTTGCAAACAGAAGTCCCAGAAACAACATGAAATGGCACCTCTAGGATATATTTAGTCAGAGTTTACACATTTAAAACGTACTGTTTTAAAATATCAATAATGCAGTTTGATAGTTAGAAATACAGAACAAATTGCAGTGTTAGATGAACCGAGATGTCAGCAGATCTCATCAGAAGTGAAATGTAAGAAAAGAAGGATTCCAAGTTTAATATTTTAATCGAATGATTATTGATGCTTTAGAAGTATTGGTACAGTAAAGACGAGATATGAACATTATCAACATGTTTGATTTAAGTAATTTAATAAGCATTTTCTCCAATTGCTGCGAAACGAAACATTTTCTGACTAGTATTATCGATGATCGTTAAAATGATTTCATAAAATACTTTCTTGTGAACAGCTTAGATGATATGCAATGAAATTCTGGCCATCTTGTTTTTACCACGCTCTATATGTAAAACGATGCTCATACAAAAAATATTTTTCATGGATGATTGCTAAATGAAATAATTCTTACAATCATTTCGTTTTTAGCCATTCAGGCTCTTCGTAACAACATAATGTTTCATTTTTATTTCATTCACTAAAAACAGCTAAAAGTAATATTAATGTAAAATAAATTAAAATGAATAGTTATTTACAAACGACACAATGTTACATAATCTACGAATACATATTTACAGAAGCAGATACATTAATACAATATACTTTTTCCATTTAATATTCTATCTACTGCGATTTCTTAATATTTTCTGTTGATTAATTGAGCCACAAACTGTAAATACCTGAAGATATACAATTGGTTATTTGAATATATTGTGCGGACATTTTGGAAAATGAGGTCAGATTCAACTATTGCATCTATGAATGGGAAGCATTTAATTTGTATACTGAATTTATATGGGAAAAAGTAAAATTCTGTTTCTTTTGAAATAATGGTATGTTCTTGAAAATTGAATAGAACATCATGTTCGAGACATAATATTTCAATGAATATACCATCTACTTTGTCATGAATTACTTTTCCATTTAGGATAATAATTGTATTGAAACTGTCTTAACGAAAATGTATACACATATGTATTGCCTGTGTGTTTTATATGTATATTAATAATAAATTTTCATTGAAAAAGAGCGAAAAACAAAATATTCATATTTGTATGTGTGTGCATGTATGCGTGTGTGTATATAGATATATGCGTTTTTACGTGTGCGTATATATGTACTGGTTTGTACTGGTTCTTCCAACAACAGATGAAAATATTCTGAAATAAAACAATAATACTTTGTTGAGTATAATCTCACCTACTATTCTGAACGTAATATCTATGTGTGCCACTTAATTCCTTCTTTAATAATTTGAATCAAGTGATTTCAAACCGACAACTTTTTTCTATAATTCCAAAGGTGCTCGCTGTTTATGTCAGAAAGTATATGGTGTGTTTATCATATGCATGCGTCTTTCAAATTTTTATTCAAAACATATGGAATCTTACAACTGTTATATATGTGTTTTGAACATGAACTTTTATTTTACCTGAATTTATTTTACAAGTTATTTCTCATAATTATTTAACATATGAAAGCATGTCTTTTTTTCCATTCAAATATTCTTCATTATGATTTCATTTTATAGACTTATATCGCCCAAAGATCAGCAAATGAAATTAAGAATAAGCAGCGATGTATAATATGCTTGCATCGTTCATATATGAAATATAAATTTCGATTCGACAGTCATCTCATTCATATTAAAACAAAGTTCAGTCGCTTCATGACTCAAGGTTTAAAGCTGACTACTGATATCAGCTTCAGAAGTGTAAAGCTAGTCTTAAAATTACTAATCGTCAAATAAAATCAATGTAAAAATGATAGATTCTAAATGTTTTTTTCCGAAACCAAAACGAATATAGTGGCACTTTGTTCCTTAAAAAAATGAAAAACTGTTATTTCCTTTATAAAATTATTTTTTTGTTTATCGTAAATGCGTTTTACAAATTTACAGAATGTATTTTAAATGTTATGTTTATAAAAAAAAATATTTTAAAAATTTGGTAAGTTATATTCAATTGCTGTCATTCATATTTTTTTCAATATGTACTTTTCTAAGAACCCCATGTATTCATTCAGATTATCGTTTGAAAACATCTTCTTTGAAAACTAAGAATCATTGCAATGTACACGAAAATAGGACTCTCATTTTACCGGCAATCAATCACCAAGATTCAACGGAGTCCCTCAAAACATGTTGCGAGGCATTTCTGTTGTATATGATTGTCAGCAAAATTTATTTTTAATATTACTTTATCGAACACTATTTGTGAATATTAAATTGAAAGTGAAGATTTCTTTTGTAAAACTTACATACATACATACACACACAAACACATATACATTAATGTTCGTTTTTATATCGAGTTTTATATTAGAAACAATTAAACAATAAACTGAAGGACTAGTTACTACGTTTTTCTATAGTAAATAAATATTAACTGATAGTTTCGGTCTCTTAACTTTCATCATATATATTCACGTATATG
>NC_068985.1:95022735-95023509 GCF_001194135.2 Octopus bimaculoides | reverse complement strand
ATATATATATATATATATATATACGTATTCGTATTTTTTAATAAGTGACGTATTTAATGATGGAATTCCCTGATGCTAATTTAGCGTTTTCTTTATCCCTACCGTTGCATATGACTTATTTTATCCACATAAACTTGATTATGTTGAATAAATGTTATGAACTGATATTTCGACGCATCGGGACACTTCAATTATATTCAAGTCATAATTTGTTAAGTTACAAGAACAATCACTACACATGAGATGATGGGGTGGTATATATTATCCTTATATGACATTCACTGCAGCAAATCTTGTAACAGCGCTCTAAAATATTGAGTACAATATTACGCATAGGAAATGAAGACTTACACTGGGGTAACATGAAAATAATATTTTGTGTCAATATCTAGAATCTACACCTCTAGCATTGCTCTATGTCAAGTGGTCGTTAATTTTTAAAATCCTTATCCACAAAACGTAATCTGATAATAGACCTAGCAGTATCAAATGTAAATATACAAAACTATTTTTAATTTAATGAATTTAGGAATGTTTTTATATAATTTATTTCTCTGTTAAGATAATATTAGTGATTAAAAAAAATATTTACGTCAAGAAATTTTCATTATTTGCTAACTGTTGTCGGTCGTATATTCCAGGTTCTTAAAACAAATTTCAGCTGAAAACGACTTAAAATTTATTTCTCTTTTGTTTTGATATGCAGGTAGTGACTGTATTAGGTAAGATATAATATCTTATATTGGTTATAATTATGACAAGAAAAGACGCTTT
>NC_068985.1:95020772-95022347 GCF_001194135.2 Octopus bimaculoides | reverse complement strand
TGTGTGTGTGTGTGTGTTTGTGTGTGTGTGTGAGGAACTGGTATCTAGAAGACTCAAGGTGACAGGTAACGCTATGTATGTTCTATGGCAGGTCCGCTATTAAACTCTCGGTTCGATAATGATACGAGTAAGGAGCCTAATGACTGTCTTGTATATGTTAAATAAAATGCGACAACAAAGCCAAGGCTGTGTGGAATTTTCAGGACATTTATAAAGAGAAAGTTAGTGTTACAGTTTTTTTCTGGGGTGTTAGGGATATCCCTGATATCCCAGAAACAGCTGTAAAACTAACTTTCCCTTGGTGAATATCCTGAAAATTCAGCATAACCTTCGTTTTGTTGTCTCATTTTATTTATATACATATATATATACATATAAATATTCGTCAACAAGAACATAATTAAGAGTGATTTCGAAGTTACGGCCAGTAATGCCATCGTCGGACTACGGAGTATTGACGTTCATCTTCACTTTATATAGTCTCATCAGTGTTTATATAATCCAATATTAACTTCAATGCACCGCAATCCGACGATGGCTTAACTGAGCGAAGCTAGACAGTCACAGTGAATAATATCCGTGTTAAGAATGATAAGTGTGAACTCGACAAAATTAAAGAGTAACTCAGCAGATAAACGTAAAATTACCTGTTTTATAACTGAACAAAAATAAACATTAAGATACGTACATATATTTTAAGTTACTTTACGGAAAACATTTTGAACATGCATAAAGATGCTTCCATTTTATTGTGCTGGCTAGAGCCTAATGATTCCAAGTGGTGATAGCGGTTTTGGGGGGTTGCACCAAGGTGTGTCAATATAATGTTGGCTAAATATAATAATAACAAATATAACCCTTGTATGGCATTCATAAATTGTTTAATGCATCGCTACACACGTTTACACAATTTGCATGATTGTTAAGATCATAGTCCGCATTCCTGGCATGATTACAGTGCAATCCGTTAGTATTCATAGACAGAGGGTATATCAGGTTCATACAATTTTTTTTTTTTTTGATGCTTCATTCTTGATGGATATAGAACAAACCATAAAACGAATCATGTTATGATTGTAGAGAGCAAAAAATACTAAGGTAAAATATAGAATGCTATAAAGAAACGAATAAAATAAATAGGAAAAAGCTATAAACATTTATAAATACTACACCCATTCGTAGAAATACTTAGGATTCTGGAGAAAGCTCATTTATTTTGGTGACATGGGTTTTTGAGATGGCAGAGTAAAGCCAAATTATAAAATTGTTCAGAGGTTAGAGTCTGTTTTCATCGTGTAGAATAATGTATTATCTTTAGCAGATATATCGTTTAACTGGATTCATTTTATGTTGCATTATGTCGTTTATACCATCCACAAATTTTCGTTTCATCAGTTATTATCACAATCTTATATGTGATTAGTCTCTTTACTCTTTTACTTGTTTCAGTCAATTGTCTGCCGTCCCAGGACTTATTCTTTGGAAGCCTAGTACTTATTCTATCGTTCCATTTTGTCGAATCGCTAATTACGGGGATGCAAACACACCAGCATTGGTTGTCAAGCGAAGTTGGGG
>NC_068985.1:95018499-95020697 GCF_001194135.2 Octopus bimaculoides | reverse complement strand
TTGCGTCTACCAAATTCCCTCACAAGTCTTTGGTCGGCCCGAGGCTATAGTAGAAGACACTTGCCCAAGATGCCACGCAGTGGGAATGTACCCGGAATGAATCCTGCGCCTGGTGCAAGTTATGTACAAAATACTTGATAAAGATGTTGACTGTAGGATTCAGAAGAAAATGCTTTTCTCAACTTTCCTATTTGGATTTTAATAACGCTTCACACGCTTTTCAAGGAAAAGCCCTGCCTGATTCCTCCTCCTAATGCTCTGAGTTCAAATCTCCGTAAGGTTGATACTGAATTTCTTCATTTTGGGGGGTACAATAATAGAAGTATCAATCTATTTTTTTTTTATTTTTTATTTTAGAAGTTTTTATACTTGTCGTTATTCTCCTTCCTCCCTTGACGGTCGGTAACATAAATATCAATTGAGCAATGGTGTCGGTGTCTTTTACTATCATTACTGATATTTAAAAAATATTTTATGCGATTATTATTACTCTTGCAATTGCTTTTGTTAACAAGATTTCGGTAGATTTAGGATGGCCGTATTACATGCGGAAATGCATATATTATTCGAAAGTGTTCATTATGTGCAAACATCTCTTTCCGGAGGAAGAGTTGTATTTGTGTGTACATGTGATTTCCTTTGTTACGGAAAATGAATATTTATACTTTATGTGTCAAATGTGTGTCAATTATTATAATTATGGTCATTTAATTAATATGTAAATATTGTAAAATTAGAATTCTAATTAGAGCTACACATCAGCGGTCGAATCAGTATAGAGATATTCATTACATCTATATTATTTCTCTTCGATTTCTTTTTCTTTCAGCCTTAAAAATACATCAACATATAACTATGTATTTACTTTCTCTTCTTACTGTGTTCTCATAACTAAAGTATAATCAAGAAATATAAAAATAATATAAATAAATAGACAAAAACACATGGAGTTAAAACCATTAAACAGTAACCAACACTTTGATGATGAATAAAAGATTACAATTCAATGAATAATAGAGAAATAGGAAGCTGTTCTTTTAAAGTCTTTTCAGATATTTGAATTATTTGTCGATTCATATTTGAATCGATAATATTTATAGAGTTCGTAATAATGTGTTTCATTTAGATATAACGGAGGTGAAATATTATTGTTATTATTAAAAATATTAATATTAAATCGCTATATTTAGAAATATGTATATCCGATATTTTCTTCATTTCAATTGTAACACGTTAGTATTTTCTCAATCATTTAGCGACTTCACTGATTCTTATTCTAAACTTGAATAAGTGACGAAATCAATTTATTTTAAATATACATCTATGTATATAAACCTACTTAAAAATCGTTAATTAAAAATCGAATACATAATCAATATCTAAATGAAATGTCTCAATTTCAGTTAAATAAATTTAATAATGTATTTCCAAACAGCATAAAACATGAATATATATAATTTATGTATATATATTTTATGACTCCTCTACACTCCTAACGAAATATCATCAATTTTGGCTGTGAATTATCTGCCATATATAAATATCTGTTTACTCATCATTCAGAAAACGGTTATGTATTCTGTTATAATGCTTACAATTTATGTTCTTTTTCATATTAAAATATATTTCTGTGATCTTAATGTAAAATAATAATTTTTAAATAAATTTATTATTCTATATGTTTTTCATGCATATATTGTAACATTAACTATCAGTAAGATTTCCATTGGTATCATGTGTAAATAAAGTTCCAAATTACCATAAGACATTCATATTCATTGAAAGAAGTTCTAGACAACTGTTGGCAGAATATTTATATTTTTTGTTTTGTTTTCTTTCGGTTGAATATTTTGTTTGCTTCTGTCCACATTCTTATTACATTAAAAAAAATGTGTGCTGACAGTGGAGATGAGCCCATCTACGAACAATTATACACAAACGTAGATATATACAGGCAAAAAGGTTTATTTTGCAAAACCAATATATTACTGAGGAATTATCTCACCATATATTTGTGGCGATTGTGTGGTAAGAAGCTCGCTTCTCAACCACACGGTTCCAGGTTCAGTCTTACCGCGTGGCACCTTGTGCAAGTGTCTTCTACTATAGCCTCGGGCCGACCAAATCCTCGTAGTGGATTCAGCAGACTGAAACTGAAGGAGCTCGTTGTATATATATATATATATATATATATATAT
>NC_068985.1:95016760-95017798 GCF_001194135.2 Octopus bimaculoides | reverse complement strand
TATATATATATATATATATATATATATATATATATATATATATATATATATATGACAGCAAAACTGAAAGTGATGAATGCAGAATGTGCGGACAAAATGGTGAAACCGTATGGCATATCACCAGTCAATGTATGCCACTAGCCCAGAAAGAATATAAGAGGCGTCATGACAACATAGAAAGGATTGTCTGTTGGACATTTTGCAACAAGTATGGACTTGACAGAGCAAAACAGTTGTACGAACACAAACCCGAAGGCATCATCGAAAATGGTAATGTAAAGATTCTATGGGATTTTATGATCCAATGCGACCATGAGATAGAGGAAAAGAAACCAGACATAGTGTTAATTGAGAAAGAAAGCAAGCGATATTGGATCATAGATATAGCATACCCAGCTGACAAACAGGTAGGCGATAAGGAAGAAAGAAAAGTCGATAGATAGACCAGGGAACAGTGAATAAAAATCTCGAGAAGTACATGGAACAAACAGGGCCTGCAATAAGGGTGGAGCACTTGCATAAAACAACTCTACTCGGAAACGCTCGAATATTTCGGATGGTGCTCGGAAACTAGGGGGTGTTCCCTTAGTTTGCTGATAGTGAACAGCTGACACCGTAGTACACCTCCAGCGTTAGAAGCTGTACACATATAATAAATTACTACTACTACTACTACTACTACTAATAATAATAATAATAATAATAATAATAATAATAATAATAATAATAATAATAATAATAATAATAGCAATATCCATTCATGAATTTATTTCTTTATTAATTTTTTAAATACGTATTTTACTTGTGAATTTGCGTGTGTAAACTGGGAATGCATACAATGAGCTTCTCTGTCCTAGGTGTACGGAAAACACTCGGCGAGAATGGAAGAACATTTGAAGAAGAAAAATAATATAATTATAATAATAATTCTTTCTATTAAGCCACAATGGGCCTGAAATTTTGGGGAAGGGCATAGTGGATTACATCTACCCCAGTGTTTCACTGGTACTTAATTTGTTGATCCGAAAAGGATGAAAG
>NC_068985.1:95011760-95014260 GCF_001194135.2 Octopus bimaculoides | reverse complement strand
TTATAATGTACGTATTAGGATTTTTATATTCTAATCGGATCTTCTATAAATATATTCTGCAACAATATTTTTTAACAACAGTAAATGCATTGTTTCTGTTGAAGAACAAAGAATTTAATAAATTGTTTGAATTTTATTATTTATATATACACATTAAAAAATACACAAAGGTTTGTTTGGAGTTACATATTACTTTTATGTACGTATGTTATAACGATAAACATAATTAACCAATTATTAATACACTTACGTATTACGTTACTGAATTAGTAATCTATGAAAATGCAGTTAGATATCAGATTATTACATAATTGTATTCAATTTATGTGCGATAAAATGATGTTGCATGAATCCAATTATCGGAATATGAGAATGGTTATAATTTTTGCACATATAATTATACAGTTAATGAGCTTGTTTATTTTAAACAGGGAAATATTATCATGAATAAGATATAGATTATTATTTAACAAGGACGTAGAAATTCTAGAGTGTTTATCACTTGCAGAAATATTTAATGAGAAATGAATTTCATGATTGCGTATTCTATCAAAAATCCATTTTATATCCATATAAATGACGCATTTTTACTCAGAATCTGTTAATATATTTAAAATTAATCTATAGTATAACATTTTTTTAAATTCTTGTTTTTTCTTGATAGTAAAAACAACCACACACGCACACGCATGTGTATATGTACACAGGTAGCATTTTATAAATAGGTAATGTTACACGCTGAATTTCTATCTAGGATACAGAAATATACCTAATATTAATACATATCGTTTTGATATTTTCAGTGTTAAGATGGAGTTAGATATGATTCGGTGTGTATGAGTTACAAATATCTTTGTATCTATATCTTAAACATAGGAACTCTATTTAAGCATATTTCTATGAACTGCGTACGTATGGGTAAAAACTCATACATGCATAATTCTGTTTGAGATTGTACCTCATTTTACTTTCTAAACGATTTGAAAGTTAATCCTATTTTACAGAACTGAAATGAACTTTCCCTGCATCCAAGATAACTGAGAGCATAACAACAACATGTCCAAGATTTGAGCTTTAAGTGAACATTAATATGAATTATTTTCGTTGACTAAAATGTTTCGTGTCTCATACCATGAAAACTTCTTTAATTAAAGAGTGTGCGTTTTTGTCGCCAATTCGTAAAATAAATACAGAAGGCTTCCAATTCGTAAATATCAAGGATAAGTTTCTAAGTAAGTTTCAGTGCACAAATCCGTCAATTTGATTGAAGTTTGCGTTTTGTAAGTCTGGTCAGCATCGTAGGTTAAGAAAATGTTTAAGCCAAAAATATATGAATGATTTGAGAGATCCAATTTGAAACTTGCAAGGAGGAGAAAATCTATATATACGATGATGTTGAAGGCCTCACCCTTACAAACAATGAGGTTTTCAATATCATCATCCAAAATCTTCCCATTCTCCCTGGAGATAAAATAATGAATAACATTTTAGGCTAACATAAAATTATCAAGAGCAAAATGCAACCGAAATCATTGAAAAAATATTAACCAGCGCAAACGGAACCAAATGTGAAACAATGCGGGCGGCCTAACTGTGGCACATGCCCCCACCTTTCGAAGGGTACAGAGTTTCACTTTGAACAAGGTGAAATATTTAAGATATAATCAAATTTCACCTGCGCCTCTGAAAACGTAATCGATGTTATTACCTGCTAAGGGTACAGAAATCACTATATAAGACAAACAGGAATGTCACTCGGACGAAGAACAATTCTTCACAAAGAACAAACCCGCTACCCACAATACAGACAGATACAAGTCAGGGAATACATAGAAAGATGTGGTAGGGACCTTAAACCTAACTTCCTAATTTTCCCTTTATATCAATGTACACAGAACACCTCATTACAGCAAAGATTAAATATAGAGGCAACTTTCATCAATAAATATCATCTACAGCTCAACATGAGCACACAACTTAATAAAGGACACTACAAACCTTACCAATAATACCACTAATTTCCATACATCCCATACACCATTCATATTCCAGTATTTATATCAACCTTAATTACATCACTTCCAGAACTGCTTACTTCCCCTCCATGTAATCTTTTCCCTGAGGTACTATTAGACCCAACACCGTTTGGAAATCGATGATTCATAATAATGATTTTAAACCTCATAATTCCACTACAAATCATCTGATTGTATGTATATATCTTTGCTTTTCTTTACACAGCCTTTATTGTTTTTATTCAACGTACATTTTCTGTTTCTTTTTTAACATTTCCCATTTCTTCCTCTGCCACTCTCTCTCTCTCTTCCCCTTACACTGGCATGGTCACATGCTTCCGGTCAATAATCCTTTTCTTCCTTGCCTGTCGCCGAGCAAACACACGAACCATTTCGTCCCTACTTTCAAGTTCGTGCCTCACAGCGTTCACACACAAACAATTTTTCTCGTCTGGCCGTAAAGCCTTTTCTGTTTGTTTTCTTGT
>NC_068985.1:95009778-95011180 GCF_001194135.2 Octopus bimaculoides | reverse complement strand
TATATATATATATATATATATATCTTATATATGTATACATATATAAATATGCGTGTATACATGTGTGTGCATGTATATATGTAGATATGTATCTATATGCTTGTATGTATAATTGTCACAGTGCTTTATTCATCTCTTAAGTGTAATTCACGCTAGATTTACTGTGTCTGAATCAAACACTCCGCTGGGAATATATTACCATTTCTATCGTTAAGTGACGTACATTGGCGTCGGAGAATTCTTATTGTCTAAAAACGAGATAGTAACATCCCTGATTGTATTTGTGTTTCCATTCATGTCTTTCCTCCTAAATATAAACCAACATCTGACCTCTAAAATTATTTTTCCCTTTCGCTCACGCATAATTCCGTCCCAAATGATTTCTTTGTCAAAGTTTAAATCATACTCTGAAAAAATTATCTCAACTGACTACACTTTGTCTAAACATTTTCTCCCTAAGCATACGCTAGATCACAGCAATAAATAGCATCGTCAATAATTGTTGTTTAGGGAATAAATGTTAATTGTTTATACGTTCAAATTATGTCCTGCTGATTTTAAAATAACCTTTATTTACATACTTCGCGCGTTCGCAATGATTGTATTAAATTGATGTGTAAATTGATACACACACTAATATACGCCCATTAACGTTCAGTGATACCAAAAGACGAGATATTTAGACATACGCAACCAAAAGTAGAAAACATATTCCTAATTCATCTTTGTATTGGTTTGCAAGATTCATTATATGAATTCGGATGCTGAAACTAATTTGGTTTTTCTTTCGAGAGTCGTCACGCCAATGATAATATAACACGTACTGGTTCAATTCTACTTTATTATTAGTCAATTGGTTAAATATCTAACAAACTAAGTAATCGTCTGTTTTTCTTTTATTGTTTAATTCTTTAATTTATGTCGGTCATTTGACAGCAGCCATGCTGGAGCAGCGTATTTAGGCAAACAAACCTTTAGTCAAACAAATAAGGACAGACAAAGGGATTAAGTCACTTCCATCGACCCCAGTGCGTAACTGGTACTTAATTTATCGAGCCCGGCTTGTGTTGTTTAGAATGTCTGGATACTTCTTATACTGCAGCGAATATCCCAAGAAATCATGGAGAGATCTATGTCGTCTCTTCACCCATGCTGTCAAACTAACACCTTAAAAGCAAATTATCATCTGTTCTCTCTTCCTTCCCCCCTTTCTTTGTCCTTTCCTCTGCGTTCTTTTTTTAAATTTTCTTCGTTCTTTTCTTTTACTTCGTTGTTTTTATTTATATTATTGGTACTCTTTTACCTGTTTCAGTCATTTGACGTTGGTCATGCTGGAGCACCGCCTGTAGTCGAGCAAATCGAACCCAGGACTTATTCTTTGTAAGCCTAGTACTTATTCTAT
>NC_068985.1:95006743-95007439 GCF_001194135.2 Octopus bimaculoides | reverse complement strand
TATATATATATATATATATATATATATGTATGTATGTATGTGTGGTTCAGACAAGTTCCGTTCTTTCTCAGCTCATAGTGCACGTTGATTTTACGTAGGACTACAGAAAGTGGAATCAAGGCAATAACAAATAACAGAGGTGACGAAAGACCTCCTTGGGAGATACGTATTTTGATTGGTACCTCGGTTAAGTGCTGGTGGAGCACTTGCAGAAAACAGCACTGCTAGGAACCGCTCGAATACTCAGGAAGGTGCTCGAAAAAGAAGATGTGTTATCCTAGTTCACTGGTAGTGAACAACTGACTGTATTACATCTCCAGCGTTAGAAGCTGTGCAAAGGCAATACTAATAATAACAACAACAACAACATTAATAATAATAATAATAATAATAATGATAATGATAATAATAATAATAATAATAATAATAATAATAATAATAATAATAATAATAATAATAATAATAATCAATGATAACAAGTCAGATCACAAACCAGATTGGTCATCGACCGAATCACAAAGGGCCACTTACTCGAAATAGATCTGCTAGCCTTAAGAAGCTACGTCACGAGAGCTCGGAGACGGTGTTGTCTCAAAAAATGTACCCTAAACAGACAGATCCGTCCCCTAGCGTCAACGTCGAAGCTTGTTATGCCTCGCTGTTAATAAAACAAAATATAAACCGGAATGGTCATAG
>NC_068985.1:95001398-95003148 GCF_001194135.2 Octopus bimaculoides | reverse complement strand
CTGTACAAATCCAAATATATGGTACCCTAGGCATAACACCTACATGAACTTCTAACTTGTTGTCTCTTGAGGTCTCTGGGTGAGACTTGGATCCAACTTGTACAAATGCAAAACAAAAGTCAAACATAAAATAATAATAATAATAATAATAATAATAATAATAATAATAATAATAATAATAATAATAATAATAATAATAATAATAATAATGGTCACAAATTTTGGCACAAGGCCAACAATTTCGAGTGATGGGTGAGTCAATTACATTGACCACAGTGTTCAACTGGTACTTATTTTATCAACCCCGAAAGGTAAAGTCGACCTGGGCGGAATTCGAACGTAGAACGTAAAGACGGGCAATATACCGTTAGACGTTTCGTCCAGTGTCCTAATTTAGCTAGAGGTGATCAGTCGATCATATCGATGCCCATAATTCCATATTTTATTTCATTACTCTCGTAAGGAGGAAAAACGAACTTAAACTGGACAGAATTTTATCTCCGACCTATCGACGAAGATCAAAATGAAACGTTATGGAATTGCTGGTCCATCAAAAGGGAAGAAGTGAATTTTTTCATGTACATCACTTTCTAGAAAATTATCACTTCAATGTTTTAAAGGCATTGAAATAGAACACAATAAATTTGGATGTGAGTGCAAAATTGATATTCATATCATTTGTAGCATTGTTTGGATTCATCTTCAGGCAAAATACGTTTCGCTATAATCCTCAGACAAAATAAAAATGCCGCAGGTAGTGTTCTTACTCTAAAGATACAGACTCTGGTATTGTTATCAATAAATGCATCATTTTCTAATAGCCGAGTGACACCTGTCGGTTTTTTTCTGCTATTTACCAAACGATGCTGAATTGGAAATCTTTAAGGATGCCTAAGAAATGTGTTTCATCACGGCATTAAAAGGTTCGTGTGAACAAAGTGCTCCTCGTAACGTACGGTAGACACAATGTTATTTAACAATTAAATTGAACAAAAATGTTTGATGCGATTTTTCAAATTACATAATTGTTATATCATCCTATTAATATTTATCTCATTATTTTCTTGCAGCTATCGATTATATCTTAAACTCTACGAACGTTCTTTAGCTTTATTTATTTCGTCTCTTTCAAAGCTATTGAATGTAATTAAATTTATATTCACAGATTTCTAATAATTGACATATGTTCAAGTTTGACTAACATTAAAAAGTTGACTATAAAAAAATATGTATGTTTATTCCAAATACACACCCTGACATAAGAACTTCATTAAACGTATTAGTAAATACAAATGCTGTTTAAGTGTTATTTTATAATAAATGAAATTAAATCGTCATTGCAACAGTGAATTGTTTCATTTGAATCAGATAAAAACCTATGAAAACCTCTTTCTTTACAATAGAAAATTACTATTTGTAAATCTCCCAGCGAGAGATATTCAGCAACAGTACTTCGTAGTAAATATTATTTGCCAACACAACATGGCAGTCCTTGTTTAGGACGAATGCTAATATAATTTAACCCCAGGAGACATCGTCTCCAACATTCGTCTTAAACCAGGTCTGCTATGTTATTTTGGCAAATAATCTTTACTCATTGTTTATGTTGCTCATTTATATAAGAATTTACTTTCTTGAAATTAAAACATTTGATACTTGTGTATCTCTCTCTTTATCTAGCTACCTACCTACAAACACACAGCCACACACACACACACACACACACACACACACACACACACACACACAC
>NC_068985.1:94998775-95001262 GCF_001194135.2 Octopus bimaculoides | reverse complement strand
TATATATATCATGGACACGTCGTTCAGACAATTTCTTACAGGACGGACGTGTTTCTTTGTGCTCGCCGTGTTAGTTGAATTTTGCATCGAAACGTTTGGATTTGGGCGTTTTTTGCTGTTTTTTTATTAACAGACGGAGCCTGCTGCTCAGACGCTCTATATGCTGTCAAATGTCGCTAAATGGAGGGCTAATCATGCCTTGACTAAAGATGTGAAGACATGCGCTAAGGCTGAGGCATCTCCAGCTCTACCTGGACAGTGAGTAGATGTGGTTGCCCCTCGCTAAACTCATCTTCCTACTGTTCTAGCTGAACTCATGAATCAAGCCCAGACCTAGGTTAGGCGCTTGGCAAGCAGAGTGCCGCCAGGGTTCCACTTCATCATTCTATAGAGGCTTTGTGGACGGTAAGTGCGACGATGTTCTTGAGGAGACCCTAGGCTTCGATAACGGTCAACTTACCAGTCTGTTCCGGAGGACTTTCGGGCCAGGGCCCATGGGTAACTACCAGAAATCCCTGGCCTGTCAATGCTACCGAGGCGCACTGCCTGTTCTTTAGGCACAACAGTGCAGGCACACGAGTAGAGCAACGAAACCTTTCTGCACGCAATGGTAGTGTCCGTTGATTTCCGTTGATTTCCGACATGCGTGTTTGTGGCTAGACAGATGCAAGTGACGGAAGTGTTTGGTTTGTCACAGGAAACGACGGCTGTGATTGTCGTCTGCATACGCTGACACTGTCCACCCGTACCTTAGACGGATGCAAGTGACGAACGTGCATGTCACAGGAAACGATGATGCTAATGTCGTCTGCATACTGTGACACTGTCCACCCGCACCCTAGATGGATGCAAGTGACGGAAGTGTAGAGCGTGGGTTGTGGGGTCTCCATGTCCTAAATTGAATGTGTTTTTTCTCATTTGTTATTCTCCTTGTAGTGAAATTTTGAACTGTTGCCATGTGTGTTTCATTCGTCTATTTTACTTTGTTGTCTCACCTACGTACGACACCACCTTGGGTCTCTCTTGTCTGTCGCATATGTCTTGTATTGTCCCTCTATATATAGAGGGACAATAAGGGATTATTTTAGATTGAAATCCTACTCAATGTCGGATCTTAATCTTCGTCACTCTACAATCTTAGGTATGAATAGCATCAGTGTAAACTCATGAAATATTTCTTCATATTACAGTGATTATATATAACAATTGAGCTGATAACTAAACTATGTTATCTATGTCAACCAGAAATTATTGTCTTAAACATGGACACTGAGATATGAATTTCTCTGTGGCAATACCAGCTATTATACATTTGATAGGATAATGGTTCCCTGTTCAGAATTAATGAATAATGAGAAGCAAACTTGAGAATGAATTAAATTTGAATAGGTTTAGAGATCCTCTGTTTCGTAAATCGAAATTGCATGCCTTATCACAGTCATCATCATCGCCGTCTTCGATGCTTTTATGGTCGTGGTCGTCTTCGACGTCGATGACGTAGATATCACTCTTGTATAAATTATGTTGGTCACCGTTTGGACTGTCGCCCTCGTCTTCAACGTGACAATCGTCCATGTTGTGTCCACGATAATCATCATCATCACCATCGTAACAAATTGTTGAATGTTAATGGTTCATAACTGACTCACAGCTATTTATCAACAACAAAAGAATATTTTTTTATTTTAAAAGATACTTCTTTGTTCGTACATTAGTTGAAAAACAATAATAGCAACCGGCAAGTCAGATCATGTATTAACGTTTCTCTAAATGAGGTTTTCAGGTTTTCCATTAACCAATTCTCATTCCCAAAGGGCAAATAATCTGGATACCGAGATGTCGACTCAAATGCCTTTTTTTTTTCTAATTGAAAAATAGAAAATATCGGGGGCTAATGTCGCTAACAGGTTAGGATTAGTGAACATCAAAGAAAAAGAACAAACGTTATGCAATACAAAGGGAATCAAACAGTAACAAATAATAACGAGTAAATATTTTCTGTGAATATGAAGGATATTCAAATGAAACCTCATAATTTGAAAATCTCATAAGTGTATTCTTATAAGTGGGAAGATCTTCACCAGAGGGCACTTATTGTGAAATTAGTAAAATAATTATAGATACGTGATACGCTTTTTGATTTCATGCCTATATATCGTAATTAATTGGAGTCGCGATTGTGTATGAGGACTCCAATGAAGACTATGACGTAAAATATACATATCATGGTGGTGATTTTAAAGAGTGGATCATCAGTTCACTCTTGTATGTAAAAGAGGTAATATTCTTGTATTGATCATATAGGCGTAAGAGTGACTGTGTGGCCAAAGTGTAGCTAAAGAAGGTTCCTCTTTACAACTGTTAACAGTTTGCAATCTAGTTGAGAACTGAATTATTGGTGAAGCTTAGAAACTGCTGCGATTGGCGAAATGGTGGACTTAAGTATATATATATATATATATATATATATATATATATATATATATA
>NC_068985.1:94997138-94998309 GCF_001194135.2 Octopus bimaculoides | reverse complement strand
TATATATATATATATATTAGACAGGCACACAGTCTCACATGTGACCACGTATATATGTACATATATATTTGTGTGTGTATATGTGGTGCGCATGTGTACCTATACTGTGTCTTATTCTTTTTTTCTATCAAAATTATTTATTTACATTCCAGAAAATCTCGGCCAATTATTCTCTGAAGCATTACCAAAAATAGCACAATGGAAACGCAAAACCACCTCTGTTGGCATCATCGAATATTATATTCGTATATGAAGGTACCTCACCTCATAACTCTCATATGTTTCTCTAATATTGATTAATTTGATAAAGTTGCCCACCAGTTGTGCCAAAATATTTCGTTATTGCAAATATTTGTCAAGTTAATTTGAGTCACATAACCGTTGTTTCGTTTTTCATAAATTAACATTGGCCTTGTTTATATGCAAATAAACGGATTATTTTACTACATATTGGCGGCACTCCGTCGGTTGGGACGACGAGGGTTCCAGTTGATCCGATCAACGGAACAGCTTGCACGTAAAAATAACATGCAACTCACTGAGCACTCTACCGACACGTGTACAATTAATGAAGTCCTCATGGAGATTCAGCGTGACACAGAGTGTGACAAGACTGGCTTTTTGAAATACAGGTACAGCAGAAACAGGAAGAAAAAGTGAGAGAAAGTTGTGGTGAAAGAGTAGAGCAGGATTCTCCACCAACCCCTGCCAGTGATGATAAATGAATCAGAATGGTTACATTAAATACTTATTAAAATTTAACATACAGAATAATACATATGCGGGCGCTCTGCAGATCGATGAATAATGCCAAATAATTCTTGCAGTGTAAATTTAAAAAAATTAGTTAAATGAATATAAGACTCAAATTATTATTACGTACGTTTCGATGAATGGAAATAGTTTACACTGTATATGCAATTTTGTATAATAAATGAGGAGCCCAATCATTTCAACTTATATTATTACATTGACTGGCAAGCGATTTTGTGCATACAGGTCTGCCACATACACATGCATTTTCACGAAAGCGCACACACACATACATATATATTCATGTTTGTTTTTATGTTAAATGATAATAAACACAATTTTACATTAATCTGATGTGTTATTCTATACTTTTCCAGAGTACGAATTTATGCTTCTTATACATATATATATATATATA
>NC_068985.1:94995798-94996856 GCF_001194135.2 Octopus bimaculoides | reverse complement strand
TATATATATATATGTATATGTATATATATATATATATATATATCATAAATTAGTTGGACAGATGTTATGTGTAATGTGATCGCAGAAATCGTCCGAAAGACATGACTGTGTTCCCCTGCTTTATGGCATGGTATAGAATCCTTTTGCCAAACATAAGCTCTTCCACTCTCTTGATCCAGGGCAGTGCTACCCCCTATAGGCACTTAATGTAGGCCTCCGTGTTGAGTTTGAGGCCGTGTGGCAAGGAGAATGGAGGCATAAAGTCACTATAGCTAGTGATCACTCCACACATCATGATGTTGACTGGATGTCTGATTTTTATCACTCTCGGTACAAGTTCCTATTTGTACATGCTCGTATTGGAGCTTCCAGCGCTTCGTATTGAAGCTTGCTGCGCGAATGCTAAACAGCACAGCATATCGTTTCCAAATTTGCGGTAGAGGGAATTGCGTCATGGTGCTGTTTGTATCACGGATGGTGCCCAACTGACCTTTGTATACTGTGTAGTCGACAAAATCGAAAGCCAACAATGTGCATGCACGAAATTAAAGATATATCCACCGAACCCTGTACATGCACACGTATGTATTTGCATGCATTTCTCATCTACATTGTTTGGATTATAATTATTCCAATATTTTCTCTCCCCAATGCGAGTATAATTTGAATATACTTTGAAAGATCGCTGAGACCATCTATGCAGAGAAACTAGTCTTAAAACTACTTTGTTAAAAAATATTCATTTGGTCACCTGCCATTCTATTCCGAATTTCTCGTTTTAGCGCTAGTAATTCAGGAGGGAATTTGAATGAAATTTATTCTGTGTCAAAGATCAACACTTTATTAATACCAAAAATGAATCATCGCGATACATAGTGAAATAAATTTGCAATCCTCTCTTTTCTCAGGCAGAAGAAAATATTTCATATTACGAACATCCGTTCTCGTTAGTTCTTTAAATTAACTACGCTATTCCTTTAGATTTTACTTGGTGTATATTTTGGGGTGTGATTAACGTAAGTATATATATATATATATATATATATATATATATATAT
>NC_068985.1:94993858-94995729 GCF_001194135.2 Octopus bimaculoides | reverse complement strand
TGTGTGTGTGTGTGTGTTTACTCATGTACGCTAACAATAAATAAAACCGGTTCCCAAAAATCATTTGATAAATTATTATTTGAAAATGATTACAAACTTTGTGGTCTCCAGCATACGTGATATATATATATATATATATATATATATATATATATATTCCTCGTCTGTTTATATCGATGCAAACATTAAATAAGTCACCTGAGAAAAAGAGTCTATTTCTGCTCATTGAGCAGCATCTTCTGAAGTGACAAATGAGTTTATGGTTGCAGCAATTTCATCAGGCTTCTCTAAGTATAAAACTGATAGATTTGTGCTGGTGAAGTTAATCAGTATGGCATAGCACACAATATATATGTACGTTCTACTCTTCCATTTCAAGTTCCAGAAATAGCCTGCCATTCCTCTTTTTCCTGTGGAATTAATAACAGAGGCCGTCTTTCAATGTAAATAGATTAGGTTAATCTATCATCACACTGAATGATATTTTGAATTTACGCACACAAAATATCACTTGACTAATTTGAAAAAGCAGTGCCGATGAAAAGTCCACACTCAGTGCTATCATTCAAAATTATATTTAACTGAAGAATGATTATGAATATTTAGTGTAGCAGAAACATATTGTTTCTTGTTACAAGAATGTAATGCTACAGATTGTTCTTAAATTTGAGACACGGATTTTGAAAACTTCAGTATACATTGTATATAATAAACGGGAGAGGGCAAAGATTACATATCCAGAATTACTTGAAAGAAGAATATACAAAAACAACATCATAGTACGATTCAATATCCAGTTAATGTGATATTAAATGGGATTGGTCTCTTTCATACGAATGGGGTAACATCAAAGACCTAGTGTAAGCCAGTTATGGGTGACCTACCTGCTGAAAATAGCAGTAATAGCTGGCAAATATCTCAAAATCTACAGATATTGTCGTAAATAAAGAATGTATTCAAACATAAATAAATTTTCCTATAGATAGTACTAGATTATTACTTTTTCGAAAACTTTCCATTATAGGTTTTTTTTCTTTCTCAATCAAATCTCATATAGAGCCACCCGGCATCAACATCATCTACAATTATATGAGACACCTAGGTAATTTCTGCCTCGTCAATGTTGCTGCAAGAAAAAAAAAAAACAAGATTTCCATAACGTCTTAAAAGTTCATATTGCTTAATGTTGCCTGGATTGTATCATGATTAAAATATTAAAACATGGACTAAACTGGAATATCTTTTCTACCAATGCCAACCCACACCTAAACTATACTACTCCCAGTCCCATCAAAATGCATCATTGATCGAAATTTAATATGAAATCCAAGGAGTTTTCGTATGATTAAGACTGTGTTTAAAACAGTTTTTAATAGAGTTCCTAATAGCGTTGATTCTCGAAAAGCCTTTCAATGGTGGAAAATTTCTCGGTGTTTTTGTGTCTGTGTGCGTCAGTGTCGGTAGGTATGTATATTTCTCTGAAGCTATTATGATATACATTTGCTTCAAATAAACGAACACCTAATTATGGAATCAAAGAAGCACATTAACTGTAATTCATAAAATGTTTGATCAACTGCTTTGACCCTAAAGCCAAAACAGATGTTGATGCAGTCTATATGTTATATAACCTTTATATTTTGCATTTATGTTACAGTGCCCCGTAACATAACTATCATTACGAAATGTTATAGCGTAAATCTACACTAATATAATTTACTCGTATACTTCAAGATTGAAGTAATCATAACAGGAATTAAATTCAAAAGTTTTACTTTAAAATAACATGTAACGTTCATTATAATAGATTCTTTGCAATCATTTTTAGAATTTCTCTGAAGGTAACTTTATTTACATTTTATTGTAAATAT
>NC_068985.1:94992308-94993843 GCF_001194135.2 Octopus bimaculoides | reverse complement strand
ATATACTCACCAAATGCAATCCAATTGCATAAAACTTGCAGCTTTGCTAATGTTTACATTTTCATTTTAGAAAAGATGAAAGGGAAATAGACTGCTGCATGTTATAAACTTACTAAAATGAAGTGTGAACATTATTTAAAGAAAAATCAATTCAATGCTAAATTAAATATGTTAAAATAAATTTTTACTACAGAACATTCCTTTGATATGAAACTAGTCATAAGCAAATGATGTTTGATTAGATGCATACACACACATTTACTTTCAGAAACTTTAGAACAATCACTTTTATGGGAATGGAATGCTGAGGAAATTTGAAGGACAAACAACACTATATATGAACAAAAGGAATGGGAAAGGAAGTTGGCGTGATTCATGTAACATTCAGTTCTGATTGAACATACATGAGGCCAAAATATTTTTTTAAATTAAGTTATTGTTTCACATGTAATGCGCAATATAATACAGATGGCTGACTGGTTTTTGGTTTCAAATGCATCTTATACGCCTATCAAATGCCTTCATAGTGAAAAGTGAAAACTGCCAGAAAAATTCCATTCAGACATGGGTTTCCCATGAGTTTCTATCGAAAACAATGTAACTTCTTTAACAGTGCTCAAAAAAAATCTATAGTGAATTTGAAAGAAAATGGCAACAAGGCGTTAATTTGCTGTTACGTTAATACTATGTCTATGCCATAATTGTACAAAGGTGTACTACATATACTATAAGCAAGTGTATGCACATGACTATGTATATTCATTCATATACACACATATATATATATAATTTAAAAATCAATAAAAACATATGGAGAAGAAACATTTAAAAAGATGCTACGTTTGTATTATTTGTATTAAAATTGGAAAATAACGTAACTTCAAACAACCCCGTCAATCCCACCAAAAGATATTCTACATACACACACGCATATATATATATATATGTTTTAATATGACAATATTTAAGAAACATCGTTGCAACCATGGCGCCAAGACTTTTCTTCATGGTAATGATGCTGCGACAACTTCGATGTTACTGCACTTCTAAATCTTTAGTTAATTCAAGAACTGGAGCATGCTGCCTTATCTTTGCAGCCCTAAGAAATGCTGCCCATGAGCCCAGATCTTGTGGTGACATAAGGTTGGCAGAGGTATTGTTGGAACAATGGATGATACAGTTTGGGTCTGCTCGCATCCTTGGAAGTGTTTCACTGTCATTTTTGCTTGTTGAAGCCATCGTGCCTACTTCAGAACATCACTGCAAAAATGTTGTAACCTTCGAGAAAAGTAATTATAAGCTTTAGGATACATTAATCAACATGTATGAAACATATCCTAATTTCTACTAGATGTGTGAAAGATGCCACGTGTGCAGAAGTACTTCCGTACGGGTTTGGGAGATATTTTATAAATCTGCAGAAAAAGAACAAAGCTACCGAGCATTTTCACTGATAGTGACCTTATAATTATTTTATTACCACTTAGATGTATTCATCCCAGATGGCATCGCTAGCTGACGTGGCTCATGGATTA
>NC_068985.1:94986297-94991543 GCF_001194135.2 Octopus bimaculoides | reverse complement strand
ATTTTTCTGTAATAATGCCCTTTATATAAATATAAACGAATAATTATATTCTTGGGAATAGACATTTCCCTTATGAATTTTTTTACACACTGGCTACTTGATAAAATTCTTGTAAAAGAGTTTTATCCTTTTTTGAATTTCTTTATCAAATTTATTTATTTATTTATCATATATATATATATATATACATAAAGAGAGAGAGAGAGAGAGAGAAATAGAGAGACCCAGAGAAAGAGAGATGGAGAATGTTTACGTAACATGAACGTTAATACAATACACAGCTCATAGGAGGATAACATTTAAAATATACAATGCATACCCTAATTTGCATAGCAGAAGATCTGATGACTCATCATTAAGAAAACTGTACCTATTTTATGCGCAACACAAATAACTTTTGAAACGTTAATATCTATTTACGTTCGCATAATTTTACTTTGTGTGGTGTGAAACATAGATGTTGTATTATTAATGATGAGCCGTGAGGATTAGAATTATGAAAAGGCACAAACATGCAAACAATAAAAACGCACATTAGATATGAGATTGTAATCCCGATTTTTCTGCTTTAAATGTTAGCAAATGCGCGCAGTTGATTAAAGAAACATATCATGTACGGCTTCTCTTTGGAGCAATCAAAACCATTGAAATAACCGGTGAGAGTTCTCTTTCCTTTCCTTGGAGCATAACAACTAGCTTACATTCATTTACACGTTTATCTAATTCACTGCGAGGTTTTGTAATGCCTAAAAAATATATAACTTGTCTCTATACAACATAAATTGACAGATGTACAAAAGTTTCAATAACATTTTCGGATTACATCTACAGCGAGGTATACAATAAATTCTGCAAGAATTGGATATCCGAAAACAAGATTAAAGTTATCCAGGAACATCATTATCTTTGACGCTGTCTCTACGTTCACAATTAGAAATATGTATCATTTTTCTTTTATCTTTAGGCATGTAATAACTGGTAACTGGAATTAATGTATTCCCTTTTAGAGTAAATTGAAGGTATCTCAGGGATCTGTTTGTACTGATTTTATGAAAAAAGGACTTTCTCTTTTATCAACGTTGGCGCGGATTCCGAATTCTTCACGTTGACATTTTTTCGCATGGCTTTTAAAGCTTAATAAACCATGCATCTGTGTTCTTCTTATTTTCCGAAATACACCCTATCCAACAATGATATGTTTATGTAAGGGGGACCTTAACATAACCATGATCTTAATTTTAAACATCAAACTTCTGCATTCCAATAAATCAAACACGGAGACAGCTGTTATTATTATACTGACAGAAAGTATTGGAAGGCAAATGTCTCGTGTGTCATTTCAATTATATGTCAGATACAGATGTAAAAAAGATTCTACACGAAAATAATATAAACTACATGATTTTTTGATGCGACATAAAATAAAATCTATGATAAATTTTCGTCTATAAAATAGCATACAGTTCTATATTTAAGAGATGAGGAATTATTTACATTACTTACATTATTTACATTTGACGGATATTACTCCTCATCTTGTTTGTTGTTAACACAACGTTTCGGCTGATATACCCTCCAGCCTTCGTCTTGGGGAAATTTCGAACCTGGGTTCTCATTCCTAACGATGTTACTATTATTATTATATTATTATTATTACTATTATTAATCAGGTCGCTGCCGTGAATCGAACTCGGAACCTTGGGGTTAGTAGCCCGTAGTGGGAATATGGCGTAGTGGTTAAGAGCGCGGGCTACTAACCCCAAGGTTCCGAGTTCGATTCACGGCAGCGACCTGATTAATAATAGTAATAATAATAATAATATAATAATAATAGTAACATCGTTAGGAATGAGAACCCAGGTTCGAAATTTCCCCAAGACACCTGACAAAGGCTGGAGGGTATATCAGCCGAAACGTTGTGTTAACAACAAACAAGATGAGGAGAAATATCCGTCAAATGTAAATAATGTAAATAATGTATAAAATAGCATTATTCTATATTTGTCTAGAGCATAGAAACATTTTTGAAAATATGATCCACAAAATGGTTCAGGTAAAATATATACAGTTTGCATAATATTCATATCGTATCCACTATTTCGTTATTATTATTCCCTTTTCATAACTTTAAAAACTTGATTTGAAAACTAAATTGTTATATTAAAGAAAATATAATTGTTTATATAACAATATTTCTCTGCTACCTATTCGTTAATTAAAAGGTAGGCATATCTACAATTTCATTTATCTTTGTTTTTCAAGTATGGGGAAATGCTTCTTTTATCATATATATATGAGTTTGTGTGTGTGCGCGCTTGCATGTGTGTGTGTATGTCTGTCTGTGTATGGTGTGTTTAGTTCCGACGACTGAACTGCAATGTAGTGCACATCAACAGACGCTATGTTACATAAACACGTGTAAGAAATTAGAGTTGTTTCTAAAAGTAGCAAGGGAATTCATGTCCGATTCTTCTCTAAAAGAATGATTTCAAAACTTTATGATTTTCTCAAACACACAAATGATAGAGTAAAACAAGCAAATGCAGGAATGTAAAAATTAAAATAGCGGGTTTCCAACCAAAACTTTACAACTATTATTTTTTAAGTATTGTAGTAGCTAATGTTTAAACACAGCAATGTAATTTGTAAGAATAAAATGGACTTGTATTCATGTAAACGATGTATGATGTTCGATATTAATATTATATTTCGAAAATATAAATCGTAAAACAATAGTCTCTGAGCCTTCAAAAGAAAACGTTGTTCACTACAAGAACTTCCATATAGTATTTCTTCAGTTATACTTGCATGCGCGAATCTTCTCAGTGGGTATTCAAAATTAAAATTTACTACATATATCATATGGGGAATAAACTCCAGCCACAGCTAGAGTATAAACTTTTTATAAGAAATCATTTGATTTCTTTCTTCTGTAATGCTTTGTATCGGTCTATACATTACCGTACCGGTGTAATATATATATATATATATATATTCTTATACTTGTTTCAGTCATTTGACTGTGGCCATGCTGGAGCACCGCTTTTAGTCGAGCAAATCGACCCCAGGCCTTATTCTTTATAAGCTTAATAGTTATTCTATCGGTCTCTTTTGCCGAACCGCTAGGTTACGGGGACGTAAACACACCAGCATCGGTTGTCAAGCGATGTTGGTGGGACAAACACAGTCATACAAACATACACACACACACAGATACATACATATATATATATATATATATACATATCTACGACGGGCTTCTTTCAGTTTTCGTCTACCAAATCCACTCACAAGGCTTTGGTAGGCCCGAGGCTATAGTAGAATACACTTCCCCAAGGTGTCACGCAGTAGGACTGAACCCGGAACCATGCGGATGGTGAGCAAGCTACTTACCACACAGCTACTCCTACGCCTGCAAAACGTACATTAATTAACCAGTTTGTACGTATCCTTATTGAACAGTCTATAATTGTATAGCTATATGAACGTGAATAACTGCATATCCAAATATACGTCCATGATAGATGCAACCATATGCGTTCCAGTAATGGACGTACATTTTCGTTTGCATGCCGAAGTTATTTCTTCGAATTTCTCCCAACCTTTTCAGACGGTGGGTTATGATTTGAAGGAAATGCCAATTTTAGATATATCAAGGAAATGTTCTTGATAACTGTTCAATTGCTATTGGCTTTGTGTGTTTTCAGTATTTATATTTGGAACATTAGGACTATCAAATTATGTAAATATGTTTAGTTAAATATTATGAAAAATATCCATGACAACATAACACTACCATTCCTGTCAGACACAACAAACTTCTTCATACCTTACACCATTTTAAGCGGTGAAAAACATTTACCAACAAACAATCTAGTAAATAATTATAGGTAGAAACCTATATGTCTACTTAAAAATGGACAAGGCTCAGGAATGGGTATATGGTGAGTAGTTTCCTTACTAACCAAATCGTTCAGACCCACTGCGTGATAACTTGGGCATGTTCTACCCATAGTTACGGGCCGGCCTACGCCTTGTGAGTAGATTTGGTGGATTTGGTAGGCGGAAACTGAACGAAGCTCGTCGTGTATATATATATATATACTCTGTGTGTCTATGTGTCTGTGTTTGTCCCCCAACATCGCTTGACAACCGATGCGGGTGTGTTTACGTCCCTTGTAACATAGTCATTCGGCATAACAGATCGATAGAATAAGTACTAGGCTTACAAAGAATAAGTCCTGGGGCCGACTGGAGGCGGTGCTGCAGCAAAGCCGCAATCAAATGACAGAAACAAATAAAAGAATAACAGTATATTTCGTATGATTCCGAGTAGTTAATTTAGAACGAGTAAATATTATCTGTTACATGCATCAAACTTTCTATTTGACTGTTACAAGTACACACTACAACATATCACTAAATACTCGTGTACATACTGAGATACGTAAATCATTTATGCATATATTCATAACGATATATCTTGCATGTTTGCTTATATACACATTCATACACTTATAAATGTACACACGCGCGTACAAACAGATGTATATACGTTTAAGGGTTGTTTCCATACGTTTATAAATATGTGTATGTGAGTGCGTATTGGTGTGTTCGTGTGTTCATTTGTACACAAAAAACCCACATGCGTAAATTTATCCTCGGGACATCTTTCCAGAGAATATTGTTCAGGTCACTATTAGCGCTAACGCAATTTCCTCAGACACAACTATATAAAGACCACGACGGATTCGTTACTCGATCCTGTACGTGTTTCCGAGTGACGAGCATGTTAGACGCATTGTTTTGTAAAGAACACGAACATACGCACTCAAACACTCACATACACATATGCAGAGAAACAAACATAGTGGCAGTAGCTTTAGCAGTAGCCGCAGAAAAAGAAACAAAGGAGGAGCAGCTATTGTGTCACTGAACAATGCAAACATGTTGCGTGTGTTACATTCGGAATAATAACAAGTTATTTCACTGTAGGCTCTTCTTTTGTTTAAAGAAAATGCATTGCAATAGACTTTTCAAACATTGTTGATTAGAAAGATACTTCTTTCTTCGTTAATACAAGGGAACTTTCACAACTGAAACAAGCTTTTAAATAAACCCGAGACATTACTATACCTACTACGCTTACGCAATTTTGTATACAATTAATTTCAATGTAAGTGTTCATCAGGATATATATATATATATATATATATATATATATATATATATATATATATATATAT
>NC_068985.1:94981483-94984849 GCF_001194135.2 Octopus bimaculoides | reverse complement strand
AGGAAATACCAAAGAACTATGTCAAAGCGTTTAACAACAAAAAGTTATTTAAATTAACTGATGAACGTTTTGGCGTAAGGCGATCGCTTGAAAGAGGCATGCATTGGGCGTGGTTTTAAATGAAATAGTGGGAAGTAAAATTAAAAGAGAAAAGAAGGAAGGGAACAAAAGAGTGCTATGGTTAGAGAAAGTGGGAGAGTAACACCTTCTCAAAAGAGACACACTAACTCAGATATTTAAGTATTGAGGCGTCTAATTAGATAATCTGTTGATAGACATGAATAATAGATTGGATGTCGTCAAATCCCGCCAGGGAATAGATACAAATGCACACGTAAAGACACATCCGCGCACAGATGCAAATACCACCACATACACACACATAGGTGTTGAGTCTACACGATCAATCATTTGATATCCGACGTTGGTTTCCTTACGGTCCTATAATCTGACGGTTCCAGAGAGAAGTTTATAACGTATGAGAGTTAAAATGAAGTTACTTACTGGGCTAGAAGCTAGATTTTACTGTGTCAGCAATCGGAAGACGTTATTGTTGGAAGACAATAACGTCTTTCGGTTGCTGACAACCGAGACTAAGAATCATCGTTTATATATAAAACAACTGAGACTAAGAATCATTGTTTATATTGAGTAGAAATCTGAAGAGAACCTACTACATCAGAAAAAATACATTTTTGATCATATCAAAATTAAATGGTAAGAAAGTATGTAAAACGTTGTATAATGTTTCCCGTTTGTAAGACTGATTTTTGAACGGAATAGAGTTGTGTATATATATATATATATATATATATATATATATATATTGAAGGCAAATATGTTTTTCTTGGTAAGATAGTGACATTATATAATATATCTCTATTTTGCGGTCTTTAAAATCATTCTTCTAAAGATAGATTACAATTAAGGTCTTATCTCAATAATGGAGTTCGGTGTTATAACAAGAATTGTAGCGCATCATCTTCGCCGCTCACATGAAAAGATGAAAGCTGGTACTAATAAGGAAGATGACCAAAAGTAAAATGATTTTCAAAATATTTTAATGCTTTAGTTCCTGAAAAATTGTAAAGGAATTTGCAGGGAATAAACTGATTGGCTTGAAAGTGTTATATTGTTTATTTAATGATAACATCGAAGGTCGTATAGAACCAATAAATAATGTCCACTCTTGAAACATTAGGCAACAGAAAGCACAGAAACTGTACCCACTTGGTCAATAGATACAAAGCAATAATTGATTTGATCACTGGAAATAATAGCATAGTAAAATCCAACGGAATATGAATTATGCGAATGCTAGCATAATAACAGTTTATTAAGATCGCTTACAACATCTCATTGATCAGAACGACCCAATGATCTATGAATGAATCGATATAATCACTATGCACCAAGGATATAACATTTAGAGATAGCAGATAAGACACGATATAATCACATAATCAATTGTGTTGTCAACCGAATAACAAATTAGAGGATGTAGGAAGAATAACGAACTGAAAACTGAAAATAAGATGGCAGGTAAATTAGGGATTAATAAGGAAGGCGAGAAAATAATCGCTACATTATATTATTGACCAGAACGTTATATTATTTAGCAACACAAGGCAGGAAACCAACACTTATTTCCTTATAATACAGTTCCGAACAATGAAAAGAAACTGAACACATTTACTATTGAATCTTGCTTCGCTATGATAATTAGCGAAACAATCAAACGCGGTCAGAATATTTTACAGAACAAAACTCAGTATAGATATAGAATTCCCCCATCAATGAATACAACACCCATTGACATACCAAACCACTGAAAATAATAGCCATATAAAAACAATTATTGCCTCCAGTAATGATTTATAAAGAAATCTGTAATTTATTGTTGGTTTGGGGGATTTTGAAGAAATTTTCAAACACATATGCATTGTATACGATCCTTATCTCATAAACTGGAACGTATTTGTCTTCACAAAATATTTTTAACTACAGTCATCGCAAAAATGCGAAAATCAGCCTCAGATCAATGAAGCTCTAATACAAGTTTCTGCTGAGCAGCTTATCTGATGCCGCTAGATGCTCTCGAATTTTCGACTCACAGTTTAAATCTACGATTCTGAGCATACACCCAGGGCTCTATAGCGTAGCTGATGAGAGGGATTCGCTGCCGTTCTCGCCGGGTGTTGCTTTTAAGGGCGCAGCACTTTTGAGTCTGATGTATAAGCTGGTATATATGTCGGCAAATTCAAGGGCATTTCTGCACAACGCACAATCTAGGCATGGCACAGCCCTCACCTCATTCCCTTCAAACACTAACAACTTGGCCATTAAAATATTTAAAATTTGAGGCGTATGATTTTCCTTTTCAATGTACTGTATTGTGTAGAGAGATGAGTGAAATATTAGACACACCTAAAAGATCGCCTGATTTTAATATCGCATAGTATCATTCATACACAATAAATATTATCTTCTGCAAGATGAAATATGCTTTTAACTCTTGTAGCCCATCCTACCGACATTATATTTACTTTTAGTGCATCATAAAAGGAACTGGAAAGTGACAAACGAATTAATGTCTTCATGTATTTGTGCTGATCATAGCAAGCCTACCATAGCTGCCATCTTTATAAGCATTGCCTACTTTTTCATATGTGACTGTATATAACATTTAATAGTATATAAACGTGTTTCTGTGAGGACCAGCTGTACCGGTTGAGTGAATGCAAAAATGAATCTCACCGACGTACGTTTACTACATCTGTGCTGTGGAGCTGTAAGTGGCCTCTCAAGTTGATCAATAAAATTATTGTGAAGTTTTAAAACAGAGCGTGGTTACGCTGGGTCTTTTAGTTGTATTAGCCTTGCTTAAACGTGACTTTGCTTTTAAACAGTTATGTATTGTAGATCTAAGTTGTCGCACAATATTTTTAATATCATTGAGTTGCTTGTTGAGCGAGCATTGACGTTTACACTACATCTGAAAGTTCCCATTTGCTAGGTGTAGATGGTATATCATATTTCTACTTCTGGTTGTTCTCCTACTGCCCGTGCTTTAATGTCCACATGTTTCTTCATGAAAATTATCTCCAGCCATGTGACATTGAAGCGGCAATGAGCACAGCTGTATTTTGCAGCACTCTCCACATGCTAGCAGACACCTTTTACATATCTCCTACATGTACTTCTCATTCCTGCTGTCACTTTTTCTGGTGAATAGATGTATGTATGTGTGTCTGTATATGTGTGTGTATGCATATCAATCTACACATCGACACACGCGCATAGACAGACAGACAAACAAACACACACACACACACACACACACACACACACACACACACACACACA
>NC_068985.1:94978479-94981275 GCF_001194135.2 Octopus bimaculoides | reverse complement strand
TATATATATATATATATATATATATATATATTTATATCTATATGCCTATTCATATAAATGTACCTATGTGTATGAAGTTTGTATGTTTGTATTCCATATTGTTTTGTCCTACAGTTTAGATTATACGCTAGAAACTTCTATTATTTCTTTTAAATCATAGTTCATTGAACCTACAGAAGAAAGTCATTGAAATATACATAAATAACTACGTCATTTCAATAGATTATGATATTAATATAATAACCAGATCTAGAGATGCTGTATCGAGATTTCAGAGACAGAAATGTATATGACAGTGTCAACTATTTGTAGTATAGACAATGTATTAACTCATGTAATGAAATCTGAGACGTGAAGCACAAATGAGAGTTTAAAAATCACAAAAGATTAATTACCAGTTTCTTTAATCTAGAAATAATTTAACGGATGACAAATAACACATCGTGATTAACTTGCCTTATATTTCGAATAATACTGTATTATATAACTGCATAGATAAATCTCAACATAATCCATTTCGAACTTTTATCAAAATAATGCTGCAGAATACTTACAGAATGTACTAGTAAAGTACGTCTATACGAGGTGTTGAAAGTTCCTGAGTTTAAGGGAGATATGCAGGGAGCAGCTTCAGCGGTTTAAGTCAGCGCTAGAAAAAAAAAACGAGACCGTCTTTCATTTCAAGACGAAAGATGAACTTCCATCAAGAAAATGCTTGGAAACGATGCCTCATCCACCATATTTGCCGGACATTGCCCATCTGATTATCATTTATTCCGCAGTCTTCAAAATTATTTGGACGGAAAAAAATATGAATTCTGTGGATGAGGTCAGAGCAGTACTGGAGGAGTATTTTTCGTCACAGACAACTGAACTTTTCGTGAGGGGCCATACATGTCTACCAGATAGATGGAAGAGCATAGTAGAAAATGGAGGGAAGTATATTTTAGATTAAAAAAGAACTTTATTTATCTTAAATTTGAATAATAAAAGACGTATAAAAAAACGCATTATTTTTAGGATGATCCAATATACATGTGTGTATGTCTTCGTGTGTGCTTGTGTGAGGGGGGGGGGCTGTGACTGTGTGTGTGTCAGTGTGTGTGTGTGTGCTTTGTCAGTATTTCTTCGTGCTTACGTGGGCATTATCGCTTTTAAAGTATGCTGATTCATCTAATTTACAGAATAATTCAGGTACATGTGCAGATGTTTAGTCATTTCCATGCACTCCTCGTGTTTCAAAACAAACCTTCGTAGATGCATTGCGTGGCAAATTTATTTCAATATCTTTATCGCTTGAATTACAACTGGTTGAATATTTCGCTCACCAAATTAACTTTCTATTACAAATATCAGAAAATTAAAATTGTTTTTCAGCCACACATCAATATTTTACTATTTCACTACTTATTTCTTTACTTTTCATCATAATACTTCTACTACTTATTTTTTTCGATTTATTTGTTCAGTAGCTTTTCCTGTCCACAAACTCGCGTTTGTATAACGTGCTTCGCGATTCCATTTTCGGTTTTTGATATTTCCAATTATAAATGTATTTCTTTCAATCATGCTTTATACGCTTTTCTAGATTTTCATTCTTCGCTTGTTTTCTAGTCACTTCTTCCTATTTATTTTTACTGTTGAATCCTTTCACAATTCAATATCTCGTTTTCGCTTTTCCAATATGATTTCTTTATTCTTCATGGATCGCTAGGTTTCATTTCTCTCCTGTTTGTTCTGCTTTACGTTCTTTCGCATTAAATGATGCTATTAGTTTGTTACGCCTTACTTTTCTCGGGCGTTATGCAAATTGAATAAATGATTAATACTATCCTTCAGTTGTTTAGCCGGGAATGTGTCATCATATTCCTTATTTGTTCTTGATTCATACTCTTCTGGACTTTCAAGCGCAGACAAGCTTCAGTAGTCAAGCTACAACCAAGGAATCACATTTACATATAAAAAAATGTATTGTCTTGATTCATTTAGAAACAGTGGCTTCCGCCATTTCCATAGTCAATTGCGTAATAAATTGAGTTTCATTCAGCCCATTTTCAAAGAAAATTATATACAAATCTCGTAATAAATTACTCCTTGATGAAAACAAAATTTATCGAACAAAATCTCTATTACTGGATCGTTTTAATAAGCGCAATCACTTAATTCCATAATAAAACACGTATCGTTACATAACGGCTTACCATCATTCGTTTTCTTAATCTATTTCTAGGTGGATTTTAAATCCTTACTTATATAAGCTGTTCGTTATTGAAAACAGTTAAAAACTGTGTAAACAATCTCAATTTGTTTAGCTTAGAATTTTACCAAGTCACCTGTATCTCCTCACGTGATATTCATGTATATAAATACATATAAATTATTATCAGATTTACAATTTATACTTTGAAATATTTGAATTCAAATACAATATCTAATTTTATGTGTTCCCTTATAATTTTGTTTAATCATTCTTTCTTAGTAGGCATTAGAAGTTTCCTTTTCCTATTTCTATATTTAGCAGTTGTTTCGCTCACCATCTGATATTAGGACACAACAAATGATACATTAATCAAATCAGTTTATTGCGTGCGAAATATCGCAGTTTACATCTTAAATTGAAAATCACACACGCACACAAACGCAAGCACACAGACTCGCGCGCGCGCACACATTCGTGCACACACAGACGCCTAGTGTCAAGGGCAGAGGGTTACAGGTTTACAAATATGATGGTGCTAATCGCAAGAAGACGGTAGTCCCTGACAGCATAAATTGCATGAGAAATGAAGGAAAGAG
>NC_068985.1:94975474-94978038 GCF_001194135.2 Octopus bimaculoides | reverse complement strand
ATATATATATATGCAGGGATCAAACAAATAGCTCAATGAATGAACATCTGTACTGATGTACTGAGGACTTGGATTAATCAATTACTACCGATTATATACATTAAAACAAATGAACACATGTTATCTGCTCGGAAAATAATAGACTTTCTGTTAGTCAAAATTAAATGATAGACGAAATCATTTCCATTATAAGTTTACATACACAACATTGACATTGATGCGAGTCTCATACATCAACATAATAATATATAAAGTGGAAGACGTGTGCAAATCATTTATTTGAAATACATTTTTATGAGTGGATAACCTTCAGAACAATTACGCTTGAAACATCTGCTGCTTTCTAAGAATCATAAATATTTTATATACGAAAGCCAATATGTATTGATGTCGCTACATTCTGTAGTGCTCGACTAAGGACAATTTCGATCAACAAATTGCTGTGTAGCGTTGTGGTTAATGTCCCTATCTCTGTTGTTCTGTTTTTTGCTGAAGTATTTTTCTTTTTTTTAACGTACTCTAATTCTTGCTGCTTTACTAACGACAGTTGTTCGCATCCTAGTTGACGTATCTCTGTTGATGACAGCAATGATGGTTTTCATTTGATCCGTCTTTACAATAATATTTTATGTAGCGAAGACAATAAGCCATTAGAATTATTAGCCCGCCGGTCAAAATGCTTAAAGGCATTTCGTTCGCTTTACGATCTGAGTTTAAATTCTGCCGAGGTAGAATTAGCATTTCATCCTTCCAGGGTCGATGAAATAAGTACCAGTTGAAACCTAGGGTCGGAGTAATTGACTAGCTACCACCCACACAATTTCAGGCTTTGCGCCTATATTATGAAGAATTATTCATATTTATTATAAACAATTCTACCAGCGATTAACGTCTACCAAATACGCTGAAGCTCGCCCTTTTGTCATCTAAAACATGATGCATTCGGTGTCCTTTCCGAAGTTGTATCTGATCCGGAATTGTATTCCAGTATGTTTCATTTCAACCCGAAATTGGACGTTCGGTCCGATTCCATATTTATTTCGTAGGGTTTGTTTTATTATTTGAAAAAATACTCCTTACTACAGGATGTGTGGAACATGAACATGAAAATGCCGCTTTTAATCTACATATGTCTGTTTTCTTACTTTGAACTGTCATATCATATGTCTCTTCATGTCCTGTCTATTCCATTTTGTAAATGATATAGGTACGACAAGAGGGGCCTGTGAGACAAACATTTGCTGAAGAGGTGTGACGAAAAATCTTTTACAAATAAACTAAAAATAATACGAATTAAGCTAAAATGATGATCAAACAAATACTGCGTATGTTTAATCGCCGAAAGACCATCTCCCAGCATAACAATATGTGTTTTAACACACGATTTCACATCAATTATCTTGAAAAGCAAATACATAAACGTGAAAAAAAATTATATCATATGATGATTTCAGCAAGTACTTTTCTACACAGATGTGTGAGCTTTTACTATATGTCCGTTCCCGGCCAACACAGCCGGATATATAACAATTTTACTGGACTTATTCAGTTTTATGAACGACTCCTGTAAAGGAGATGGACTGTCTTGTGAAATTGCGGAAAGAAAGTTTGACGGCTCTTGTGAATATTTGGGCCTGATGGCAATAAAAATATAGAGGAAATATTGCTTTTTAATTTAAAATAATTTTCATAAAAGAAGTTCTCAGTGACACAATGGCGTGGTATAAGCCCTGGATAGCTGTCACCACAGAGATGAATAGATATTGATGAGGTTGCTGGTATTGAAGCAGTCGTTGCTGTTCTCTTCCTGCCGAGGAGTTTGTCCTTTTTGCTGTCCTTGTTTTAGTGATTATTGCACTCTTGGGGTGAGAGGCAGAACTGGAGAACAAATTCTATATGGCACCTAAGTTCCTTTGCTATAAATAGACTTATTGTAGCTGATGGTGTTTGTCATTTATGGCATTTTTTTTAATGTTTGATCTGTGAGATGTCACAGTGGTTATGTCCAGATCCGTGTTGTTGATCGTGTTGGTGTTGTTGACGGTGATGGTGATTATCTCATTCAAAACGCCATCTCATTTCAACTTGCTCTTTCTTTCGGCGGAACCCGGTATATTCACACAGATTGCACAGACAACTACACCAACGATATCTCTTATCGCCCCTTTCCTTTAAAGATCCCATGCTATTGATAGTATTTTGTGAACAGGTGTCTGCTAAAACGCACTGTACTAGGGAAATTGCTTTTACCTTCCTGTATAAGGGATGATACGGTTGGTTTTAAACCCCGTCTGACTCGGATATGTTACGAGGACATGAATCAAAAATATCGGCATTTTACTTTGCAGGATTTTGGCAAATGTCGCTTCACCTTAATAAGCAACGATATTCCATTTCAGAGAATTCAGATTCGAAAATATTGGTCTTCTGCTGTTATTTTCTTTCGAAAACAATATCTAAGTATACAATGCCAAATTTTATGACCACAACGACGCTATAGAGGCTGTTCTGATGTAGATGAAGATGATGATGATGATGATGATGATGATGAGGAGGAGGAGGAG
>NC_068985.1:94970989-94975105 GCF_001194135.2 Octopus bimaculoides | reverse complement strand
GAGGAGGAGGAGGAGGAGATCTACTCAACAAATGCATGCCGTTACATCCACACTGCATTGCTTATTGCTGCAAACAGCAGATGCAAAAGAGAATTCATAATTATATCGTTAGACTTTAGAGCAAAATGATAATTTTCATAATTTTTAGTTCAGAATTAAAGGGAAAGGCCCTTATGATAGACATGTTATATATAACGTGAGAAGACAATGTCTCACTTATACGCCAAACTTAATGAAGTATGTGGTTAATCAATGACTAAAATGTTTGTCACAGAGAAAATACGTTCTTTCCTGTTGAAAGATCCTGAAATGTAACTTCACACTGGCATACCATTATATCTAAAAATGGTGTTTTATTTTCAAAGCTAGAACATAATTTAATGGTATCTCACCGGCATCCTGCTTTTATATATTTTAAAATAGTTCGTTATGTAGTATCAAAGATAGAAATGCTGTTAAGGAAGTCCAGTGTGGTTGATAACAGTGGAAATCCAGTTACATTGCATTTCCAACACCTAACTATTATCTCAAAATATTGGCCTTCCTCAAATCGTAAAAGCAAAATCAATTCCAAGAATAATCTTTGTATTTAATATCAGTCCTTAATTATAGCTTCTGCTGTTTCGTCACTCTTTCGGAAAGATCAAAGATAGAAAAGTTTTCTACTGATGTTTCAATTCTGATATTTATACAGATATAAATTCAGACCAGTAATAATAATACAGTCTCCTAACAAAATAGGAGTGTTCCTCTATTTAGAGAAAACTCTGCAATGTACCATTCTCGAAAATGATGATTTGCCAAAAATATTCGAACAACCAAAAAAGAGAAATCAACAATTATCAAAGGCGTTTTCTGTTAAATATCCTATACCGAGTGGCGTGTTTTCTTTATTTCTACGTTGTTTAATTAATGATAAGCGATTTAATCACATTCGCCCTTCCTAAGTTTCACCTGGAATATTCTACTTAGATTGCCTGAAGTAATTCTGGAGAGATAATAAAGTTGTAATTGATATCTTTGTGAACAAACGCGGTTAACAAACCAGGCAAAATGCATAATAAAGCAGTTTATAAGTAGAAAATATATCAATCCATTAATTCCACTGTATCGCTCTGATTACTTCATTCATATTATGATAGATAATTGTGTGGTTATACCCTATATATCAATTCATGTTTTTTGAACAAAAAATGTATTATATATTACCATTTAATATCTCAAATGACAACGATAACAGTGAGCAGATAACTGTTTACTTAAACTTCCCTGAACAACGCGTATAAAATATTAATAAGGACTACGAAAAGGGGAAAGTATTCAATTGTATCTGGGTTTTAAAAGCATCGTGAAATAGCTAAGAAAATATATGGATGTGTATGATAGAGACTCTGATGAATATGATGTTATTATAATACAGTTCTATATTTACGAGATGAGGAATTATGTAAATTATTTACATTTGACGAATATTTGTCCTCATCTTGTTTGTTGGTAACACAACGCTTCGTATGTTATACCCTTGAGCCTTCAAGAACGAACAGCTTAGTATTTGTAAGGTTAGAGAATTCGGATCATGACAGATATCCTCGCTTCCAGAATTTAGCGTGATAACTGGATATAACAAACTCCTTTGTGTGGAGTAATTCAAATTGAAAGTGTCTTTTCAGGTAAATTTTGTTTATAAAATATGTAAATGGGGTTAGCAGTCTGAAAAGCAGATGCGATTGGCGGCCTACTCCAAGTGATCAGAAATCGATAGATTTCTGGCAATGTAGTAAAAGCAGATAGCAATTTATGAGAAGGAAATAATCAATCAGATGAGACAAAGATAATAGAAACACAAAGATACCTATGTTTTAGCCATGAAAACGGAGCTCGATTATTTCTTGAACTTGAATGTTCAAATTGTCACTTTCAGAGATAATGGACTGCCCTTGCCAGTCAGGAAGAGAAAGCGTTAACCGCTTTATCAGGTTCAGAGGCACGCATGCGAAGTTAAAACAAATCTAAATAATAACTAAATATTTTATACACCAGTGTGATCCCCTGGTAGAGAACATCCATGCAAATCTATGCTTTTATTCGGAAGCATTTTCGTTAGATTATATGTGTGTGTGTGTGTGTGGTGGGAGACGAAACCTCTAAAGCTGAAATTTATGTTTAGAAAGAGCACAGTTTCTCACTCTTCCACTTCCACTTTCTCTTTCTTTCTCTCTTTCTCTATTGCAATCTATCTAACCCTGTTTCTCTCTCTCTCTCTCTCGCTCGCTCGCTCTTTGTCAGAAGATCTGACAACGATAATGAGACTACTGCAAGGAATTTAGCAACAAGTGCTTTTGTGTGGATCAAATTAGATTGTGAACATTATAAGCTTTATGATTTCATACAAGACATGACATTTAAGTTCTTGTTAGGCATCTATGGCTATTGGATGTGATGTAAAAGCTCTTGAGATGCATTCCTTTTCAGATGGAAATCGACAGAGCTATGTTGATCTATGTGGATGACACCGTACGTCCAAATACTTAGAGAGAAAACGCATACTTTTCTTCGACCATATTTTACGGCCATTACGTAGGAGCGTCCTGTCCTACCGGATTGGATTGTCTGCTGCTTATGATGTCCAGAAAAAAGGACACATTCCACATCTCAGTTGGTTCAGTTATATTCTAGGCACAAGCCCCGACATTTTTTGGTGAGGGTCAGTCGATTAGATCTATCCCAGTACGCAAATGGTACTTAATTTATCGACCCCGAAGGGATGAAAAGCAGAGTCGACATCGGTGGAATTTGAACTCAGAACGTAAGACGGATGAAATAACACTAAGCATTTCGCCCGGCGTGCTAACGTTTCTGCAAGCACGCCACCTTAGTAATAATTATAACAGTCCTTTCTACTCTGGGCCCAAGGTATGTAATTTCGGGGAAGGTGACTAGTTGATTACATCGACCCCAGTCTTTTACTGGTACTTAACTTATCGACCACGAAACGATGAAAAGTAAGGTCAACCTCGGTGGAATTTGAACTCAGAACGTAGCGGCAGACTAAATATCGTTAAGAATTTCGTCCTCCGTGCTAACGATGCTATCAGCCCGCCGCCTTTACAATAATCATAATAATAACCTTTCTATTGGAAGCACAATGCATCAAATTTGAACCTAGTACTTAACTAGTACTTAATTTATCGACCCCGAAAGGATGAAAAGCATTTTTCCCGGCGTGCTCACGATTCTGCTAGCTCACCACATTCGAAATAATTATATAGAAATAATTATAATAGTAACAATAATTATTATTATCTCCTACTTGAAGCGGATGCATTGTTAGAACACTGAATAATGCATTATTTAACACGATAGAACCTCTTATGGTAAACAATACAATTTTCTTTGTCGTAACAGAATATCCACTTGAAGTGGGAGATAATGTTACCTTTTCGTGTTATTACTGCTTCTGTCGTATATAATTATTTTTAAGAATAATAATTATGCTGAATATTATTATCATCGAGGTGTTTGATGTTATTTTTGTTGGTAGGGTCATTATTATCACAATTACAAGTGATAGTAACTTTTCAAGTTGTAAAAGTGTGTGTTACTGGTATTAATTTTCGTTCTTATAAACTTTTCACATCTCATACAAAATTCAATAAGTGAACTGGCTCTAACACTCAGGTTATCCGTATTAAATATTATTCAGTTATTGTTTATTAAATGTTTCGACATGAATAAAAGGATTGCAACTACAAATCTGTACAAAAGTGTTTTCACGGAATATTTATTGAAAACTCATTATAGATTTCAACAGATCTGTAAATACACGTAGAGTGTTAGTTGAAATATTAAACAACATTCTTTTCTGCGTTACATAAGAATGAAGTATCTTATTTATGTATGTCGGCCGAAATTTTGTGTTAACAAAAAGATGAGGACAAATATCCGTCAAATGTAAATAATGTAAATAATGTACATAATTCCTCATCTCTTAATTATAGAACTGTATTATTTATGTCGTGTTTATTGATAGCTATACTGAGTACACATGTGCATACATACACACAGACAGGCACGCACGCACGCACATATGTGCATATATATATATATATATATATA
>NC_068985.1:94965283-94967896 GCF_001194135.2 Octopus bimaculoides | reverse complement strand
GGTGGCCATCCCTGATCCATCATCTGTGGTGGTGTTCGACAATGGTTCGTGTGGCGTTGACTCTATACCCTCTGCATCCACGTTAACTGTTGTACCATTTTCTGGGCCAAGCTTAAAACAGCTTGCTGCTCAGCTACTACAGTTCGTACAGCCTCTGCATATAGCCTTTTTGGGGGAGCAGAAGGAATATACGGACTTCTCTCTTTGTGAGTCCTGTTGGTATTCGGTGGATTATGTGTACGTAGATTTAAGCTTTCTGGTCTCCCTTTTCTGCGCTCCCGCTTATTTTGTTGTAAGTGGTTGTCTACCTTGTTTAGCTGGTGGTGTTTGGGATGGGCAAATTTGCAGTTTTGTCCCTTTTCCCCGTGCCAGAAATATCTATCTAACTATCTATCTATATATGGATTTGTTAGTATATTCATGACTCTGATCTTTTGTTAAGATTTTACGACTAGATTATGTGTATATATATATATATTAATACTTACCAGAAGCAAAATAGCAGTTCAAGGCCAAGAGTTTCATGCGTTCGACCTTTCTCGACCATTGAGTTACTTTGTCACTTCTGCTAGAATAACAAAATGCATTCATTCATGTTTTGAAGGGAGAAGGAAAATAGAAGAGAAGCAACTGTTTCAGCTAGAGAGGGGGGGGTTAAGAGACAAAAAGAAGACAAATAGAGAAAATAAGGAAGAAAAGGACGAAATAGAATAGAAGAAGAAAACTTGGAAAGGAAACCAGAAATAGGGGAGAAATGATAAAAGAAAGGAACAGCAAAAGACAGAGAGAAGAATGTAACTTGGACAATCAGAAAAATATGGTTAAAGAAAATTATATTTATATATAAAACTACAAAAACGTAAAAAATGTATAAAAATTACAAAGGTACAAAACTATATAACAACATAATTCTCTAAGTGAAATGAATATAAAAGAGATATCTAAAATTAATATATGCACATAATTAAGAGAAAAAGCGAAACAGAAAAAGCAAAAGAGAAAAAAGACAGGAACTCAAAGTGGAAAAGAGAGTGGGTGGGAGAAAGAGGGGAAAGTAAGTGATGACAGGAAAGAAGATCAGTTAACCACGATTAGTGAAAACAAAGAGATAGGAAGATGAATAAAGAGTAACGTATATTTATATTTGGGGGCATCATTATAAGAGTCAAATGTCATCTTCAAAGCCTCACATACTTTTTCAAGGTGCAAATGTATAAATTCATACATCCAGAGAAAAAACACGCACAGGTGGGATTACGACACACATATTTAAATATAAAATACTATACGTTCGTTTCGTGTCTCTTTGATTTCACTAATTATGTTAATGACTCAGAATTAACTATCTCAGTGTTTTATCATTTCATACTCTTCTCTCCCACTCACCCCATTTTTATCTTACTCTGAATTTCTGTCTTTCCTCCCCTTTCTTTGTATTTTAGACATATTTAATTATTTATGCTAGATAAGTATTTTATTCATTTTACTTAAAATACCACGTTCTGTATTTTTATATCATCGTATATATTTGTTTATCGCTGTTATGGCTATCCAAGTTGTACTCCTCTTTCTTTCAGTTTCTTTGTTTTGTCGTTTATCTCCCTTTATAATTCTTGCCTACCTCTTCCTTTTCTTCTTCATGTATCCCCTTTGACTCTCTTTCACTCTACACTTTCCATTGTTGCTTAGTCCATTTGTTTGCTTCACAGCCAAATTCTTCCGCTCAATCCCCCTTTCAAATTACGTATAAAACGCCTCACAATCACTCCGACTCCTGAAACTAGTTCTCTATAATTTGGTGCATTAAAGTGTTTCCTGACGATTCGTTCGCCTTAATCATCCGAATGCAAAGGGGTGTTCCAAACAACCCACTGGTGAAACACACGCAGGAACTACTTGTGGCTATCTTAATTTCTTCTCCTTTCACTCTGTATTTCTTAACAAGTAATAACACTTGGTATAAGAGTTGCTTAACCTCTATATTTGAAGTAGGCTTGAATATGATAATCTACGTATATCGCTTTACATAGTAGTAACAGCCGTTTAAAATACGAGAAAATTTGCTTGGAAAGTGAACGTGATAAATACTGTCTTTTTACAACGTACGTTATTAAATTGTACCACAAATACCGATTTTTATTGTTTGTGAATAAAATTTTTGTGCACACCTCGATTATATTCGCGTAAACAAATCAAATCTAAAAGATACTCGCTTTTATATGAACCTGATATAAGGATAAAAGTACTAATTGATAGATTCAATTCATTTTTGATTGTTCGTTGTTCTAAAACTCTTTAAAAAAGTATTGTTTTAAATCTAACAACATTATGTTCGCTAATATTTCCATCTACTTTACTATGTTAATTCCTCTGTATCATAAAAAAAATATGAATTTATCAATATCTCAAATTTTCATATCAACTTATTTTTTTATCTTCCATCATTACAAAGTATAAATGATTAATCAATAAGCTTTCTTCTCTTTTAATTTATTTGAAGTCGTGTTATTTTCTGACAAAGACACTCAACTCCATCATTAGAACGTAGATAAGAAAAACGTTGTAATTTAGAAACGTTTCACATTTATGTGTGTCTGTATATGTATATGTATA
>NC_068985.1:94961268-94965115 GCF_001194135.2 Octopus bimaculoides | reverse complement strand
ATATATATATATATATATATATATATATATATATATATATACATATATGGAAATAATTAAGATTCAGTTGAATTAGGTACTCTGGTATTATCCTCACAGCTCGAAGTAAGGTGAATAAAAGTCTAATAACTAACAAGTATATCTGGAAGCTATGTTACTCACTCTCGCATACACTTCTATTTGTATTTTAACGTTGTTGCTGTGATGTTACAAGACGTTGCTTTCCTCCATAATGACCTTATAGCTGGGTGCGTTGTGTCATCCTTGAAAATTTCATATAGATTTTTGGAAACCCGATTTTTTCAATAAAACATAGGTCGAGGAATGCAAAAATCGTTTTTACTCGTTCATCTTAGATATTTGCCGGCCATCTTTAAAAACGGTTGCCAAAGTCATTAATCCTGCATTATTTTCCATGAAATTAAGAAAGAAATTGGGTTCCAATTATGCAATGTATTGTTTATAAAGCCAACGATTACAAATAGGATAGTTTCAAATACGAAAAAGTTATATTTCGTGCATGACGGCCATCTTTTCTTATAATAGCTACCCAAAATGGCCTTCTTACTAAATATTCTCATAATATACTATAGTGCTAATATTTTACATGTCATAATTAATTTTGAGTATAGCTTATACCACATACTGTAAAATCTTCGGGGATGATTCATATGAGTATTTGGTGGGGTAGAAGCAAATGTTTTCTATCAATAATTGTGATGTTTCTTCTCTCTCTTTGTATGTCCTTGAATTAAGACATGGAATGTGTAGGTCAACCACATGCTAAACAGATCCATCTCGAAGAACATGCTCTAACTTACTACAAACTATGCATCGTCTGCCAAATCTACAAGTCTGGACCCACAGTAAGAAATCCAGCTGTAGAAACATTTCAGAATTTCGTCAGTCAAATGAATACTTTCGTCAACTTGAAAGATCAAGAAGTTATTGCTTTGAAAAAAGAAACGATTTGGCAAGGACATTACTGTAGATTATTTGATAAAGCAACAAGCATTCTGGCATAGAAAATGTTATTACAATGCAAACAACTGAGACCACCTGAGGAGAGCAAACGCTAGATATGATGCAGCAAGAACAAAGGAGACAATGTCACCCGTTCAATGCAAGCGCAGTCCCTAACCCATCCATTTCATCCTCCAGTGTTCAAGAACCATCAAGAAATCAAAATCATTCCAAAGATCTAAATGCTTCTTTTTTCCAAGGGAAAGAATTTGGAAAGTTACATGCATGCATCACTGAGAATATTGGAAATTAAATATATGAAATTGTGCAGAAAAGTGATAATGACGGCTGGAAACTATATCATGCAGAAATCATTCCTGAGAAAGACCCCCTGACAAAAGATATAATGTGCCACAAATTATGTATGACAAGACAGTGGGTAAAGTATTGTTCTTCTAAAGGGTCTACAAGCACAAGTATAAGTTGTCTTACCGATACCAAAGGAAAATGTGTTCAAAGAATTGCAGGAGAAATTGAATTCCTTTTAGATATACAACTGTCTTTAGACGATGGCAAAATTATGTCTATAATAGAGGTAGAGAAGTTTTACAAAGAGTGCATGGTTGGCCATGGTATAGATAATGTAGAAATAAATCGTACAAAACTAAAGGAAAAGATTTTGAAGCACTGGGAAAACATCGAATTTACAAGACCCTTTGATCGAAAGAAGCCAGTATTAATTCTTAGTGAGCACTCCTCTTCTATAGCTGTCGAATTGGCTGTAGCCAGCCAAGAGATTTGCATGCAAAAGTTTTTGATGCAAATAATACGAATAATAAGACATGCAGTTCATAAAGTCAAAAATAGCCCCTGGAAGTTTAGTCGTTCTCTGAAGGGAGAGGACAAATATATACCAAATGAGTTGTATACATCGTTGCAATAGATTATTGAACACGTGAAAATAGAAGAATCTTTGGATGGATATGGATCTCTACAAGACATTAAAAATTCCATACTAAGAGTTGTACTGAGAGCTGTTTGTTTTTGGCGGCTTTGTTTTAAACTAATTTAAAATAAGTTCTCTCACTCGTTGAAAAGATTTCAGTCGAAGTCATTCTAGGTTTTAGCCAGAATTATTCTAAAAGATATTTGGAACGCTTCTAGAAACTGCCATGGGAAGTTATAAAAGTCTGGATTTTTCCCATTTTAGTTAGAGGATAGCGTACCTTCTGGAAACTACGTCACTTCCTCTCACATACACTTCTTGTATTTCAACTTTCATGCTATAATGTTACAAGTCGTTGCTTTCCTTCATAATTACCTTAAGTCATAAATATCATGCTTTCTTCTAATTTAAATGATATAGGTAAGTAATTTCATTCTTCTCACGTCTTTGTGACAGGTAAACTGTTAGAAAAATATTTAGAACTAACTTCTTGCCATACGTATGTTTTCTTTATGGACAAAGGGAGATTACTGCCAGGTATTTACATTTAACTGTAATTAAATCTATCATTAATATGAACGTAAACCAAATGAAATTATCTTCGAAATTGATCTTTTAACACTTCTCCACGAAAATGTATTTGACGATTCTTTTCATTTTACGAACAGCAAGTAGTAAAAAAACAATTAGCTTTAAATGAAAGACACATACATGTCACTCACAATATATTACGTCAACTTAAATATATCATATTTTGAGGAATACATCATCAACCAGAGAATATATATATATGAAGACAACAAAACAGTCATCGTTAAATTCTCCAAGCCCTCTCCTTATCACATGACCAAGAAAGCTCCGTTACTTGGCCTTTATCTCACCAAACAGATTCCTGCTCACCGCTGCCCGGATCATCACTTTGTCCATAATATCATTAATATTTTCGTTAGTAGACACATTTCACTGCTGCTCTCCAAGTACTTTCAGATCTGATGTTATAGACTATGCCTCACTCCCATGCATTAACATAGGGTAGACATAGTACTTCAATATACGGAATTGAGGTTTGATGCTCAGAGTACTGTTCCTCAAGATGTTATAGGATTTTGAGATGGTGATAATGGACGTTTTAATCTAATGCTTCACTTCATCTAATTGCCGAGAAACGTTACGAGAATAGTCTGTTTTCAATTCAGATAACATCGATAATTCATCCCTATTCGATTTGTAACGCAGTTGTCTTAATTACGTGTTGTACGTTTTGACAGGGACGTATTGCCACCACTTAACATAGAACCTTACTGTAATGCCCAACGCAAACACAACCATGTTCTTAATAAACCTATCGAATAGTAATCTTATAAGAAATAAAGTTATTTTTTAGATATCGTATTGAGAAACATAAAACAAAATCGATATTACAAGTTATATAATAACACAAAGTATGATACGTCTGAATAAATTGCACTTGTCTATATAAATATGCAGGCCAGGTGTATACTAAAGCTTGTGGCAAGTACTCTTAGAATGTATAGTAGTGCACACTAAGGGACTTTTCTTTTATATTGAGTATATATACAGAGAGGTCAATTTGGTAATCAGGACAGATTAACTATCAACACAATGCCAGCTAATTAGATAAAATTGGTGTTTGAATGAAGTCTATGGGGAAAAACGTGTGTACAGGTTTCCCGTCATCAATAAATAAAGCAAATATTATACGTATGAATGAAATTTAATTATATCAAAAATGAATTACACGTTGCTGAAATATCACAAATATACAACCAATTGAATTTACCAAATCGATGCATATCAAATTATTCCTATATGTGTGTGTGTGTGTGTGTGTGTGTGTGTGTGTGTGTGTAGGTGTGTGTGTATGTATGTATCTATATATATATATATATATATATATGTACACACAAACACACGGCC
>NC_068985.1:94957482-94960920 GCF_001194135.2 Octopus bimaculoides | reverse complement strand
ATATATATATATATATATATATATACATATGCAAACACGCAAACACACACACATATATATATATACAAATCGTGTGTGTGTATAAACACGTATAAACATATATATACATACACATATGTACATAACCATATATATATGCATGCATACATATAAATATGCATATATCTTTGTAAGTATGTGTGCAGATACATGTGTAAGCTATGTTTTATGCATTTCATATTTTCATATTTGTTTGCGTTAAGGATTATCTCTATTGTAAACACGATTGCGATCTATTATCATTGATCTATTATTTCTCTTATCCTTGCATCTTGTAACGTAAGCTTCGGAGATTAAGTCGCAGACATTTCGAGAGATTCTTTTTTTAACATCGAACTGTCTACGCATTGAGCTTCAGATGTTCATGTGCAAACGATTTTATTTTTTACACCAATTTATTACAGGCAAGCATTGTGATTTTCTCTAGGTCTTATCTCAGGAAATATTTACAATATCAGAATGTTGCTTATTATTGTTTATGTTTAATATGAAATCTATGTGTGTTTGATCTGTCAACTGTTTGTGATATTTTTAGTGAAACATTTTGAATATGGATATGACTTCCATAAGTGTTTTCCTTGTTACTTTTGTCGTGTCTTTAATACATTGTGCTTCCTCCTTGGTTTTAGAACATGTTAAGACATTGGGCACGGACTTGCTTGCATGCATATATTTAAATACCTGATTCATGTTCATTTTTAATTTCATATTTATGATCCTTTTCATGAATCGCGTTGACATATTTACGTCTGGTACTAATTGTTGTTTTAGGTTGTGCTTTTATAATCAGACTATTAATGTATGTTTATATCGTCTCATTGATGCTAGGTCTCGAATAGGTGCAATGATGGTTGCGTTCCCTTATAAGAGATGTTGCTAATGTTTAATCCTTTCCGTATTCTGTTTACCTTACGTCCATACATCACTCTACGCTTGCAGTTTGTACATTTTATTTTAAAATACTTTTAGCATCAGATATCTTCTATGGCATGTCGATTAGTTTATACGAATTATTTGGTATTCATGTGGGTCTCTTTCATTCAATGGATTTCTTTATAGGTGTTGTTGAAAGCAATTTGTTGTTCTCTGTAACACTAAAACGTCAGACATATCTAAGATTGGAAACCGGTATCAACACCGTCTACCTGACGTCATGTTTCGTGTGTTTTAACAGTATCCTCTCTCAATTAGATCTCTGTACATAATTAACATTTGTTAATATGCATTACATGTTAAGAAGGGTACCTTTTGTTGAATATAGTTTAAGTGCATTACATGAAGGATTAACATACGTTGAGAGAGAACAACTCACTAAGACAAATAACACAGTTTCCAATGGACGGTTAGCGTTTCCTTAGCCAGTTCTTTTATATCTGTTAACCACACTTCTACAATCTTTGGTCAAGCAATCTAGCGTAAAATCTCGCATACTTAGTGTGAAGAGTTCCACCTCAGCTATAAGTCATCCAGTGCTTATTTGAAGGAATATATATTAACTTAGATGATTAAATCTTTATATTAACACGGTGATACCCAACGTGGGGTATGCGCCCTGCTAGTGGGTTTGATGTCCAAAGTTTTCTTTTTCTTCACATGGAATTGTGAAAGTCTTTTTTTCACAGCAAACATACCAATCCCACCAGACAAGCATACTGTCTGAAAACTATTTGCTGCTGTATGGAGCTATTCTTGTGCCCTAATGTGTTTATTTCTTAAGGATGTTTCACGGTTGGAACATACATTTATCAGAAGAGTTATAATATCTATAATAGAGGGCGACAATTATAGCAACACGCCCCTACAAATCGTGACATAAAGGACAACAATAAATACTTCAAGATATGTTTATAATTCATTAACAAAATTTGCGGTTACAAATTCAAGAGATGTCTTTTAAAATCAGGAATATATGAACATGATATGTAAATATAGATTAATCTCAGAGATCCATCTTGTGAACAAACTAAAGTCGAACGCATCACCACAAAAGTACCCCACCACAAACACACATATATACATATATATAGCTCAACAAGCATTCATGCAATAGTTTATTTCTCTATTATATGGGAATTACGGAATTATGGAATTATGTAAATACCCTATTTCATTCATCAGTTACATTATTAATTTGGTGCATGCCCACCTGCTCTCTAAATACATTCATAATGCTTTATTACCTGAAGCATCGGATTTAATGCTATCTTGATAAAAGCGAATTTATACTTTGTTCTGAAATATTAATGGAGAGCAAGATATGAACATTTGTACTAAATTAACGAAAGCCAAATTAAGAAATCGTTAAATATTTAGAAAAATCGTAATTGTTATTTGTTACACACCTTTACACTGGTTTTTGAAATGTCATCGAGAAAATGTCTTTCATTCGACGATCCTATTTCGATAAAACAAGGTAACTGACTAGAAATAGTTGTAAGAATAACACCTATTTTCCTCCTATAAAAACTGATATCTTTGTGCCTAAATGAGATACAATACTAGCAACGAGATGCTATGATCTTTGGAGACAATACAAAGGTTTTGCAATATTAATAAAAGTTGTGCCTTTTCAGAGCTTAATCTCTGCTGATATTAACTTTTTATCTATCGATAGAATAAAGTAATAGTGACGTAATGCAGTTGAGGATTTTGACTAACGCCGCCTCTAAAAATTTGAGCTTCAATCAGAAACAGCTTTTAATAAAGAGCGGTTGATTGATAAGTATCATGGTTAGAGTCTAGCAGCATGAGGTAGAGATTCACATTTTAATTTCAAATACAGCAAAGGTGAACAGTGCTTGTCATCCTCTAAGGTTCGATCGTTTAAACTACCATAAAACTACGAGGGTCGATGATATGCATTAACGTTTTTACCCAATCAGAAAGCAGGATTTGTGCGTAAGCGTTGTCATAAAATGGAAGTAAACGTTAGAAGTTTTACACAAAACGAAAGCAATCCGTATACAGAGAGAAAGAGAGAGACGGAGAGTCATAAGGAGTGTGGAAACAAATACAGAGATATTGATGGTGATAGATGGAGAGTGAGAATGTTTTCGATCTAAAACTTCAGTTATTTCCCGTAGCAAATTGTACTTTTTTGTTATTATTCACTGATCACATTCTCCTTGAGACACAGTTTTCGGAAATGAAATATGTTTTTCACCGTTTCCGGGATAAATACACATACACACAACATGAACTCGAATTCATGCAGTATATATATATATATGTGTGTGTGTGTGTGTGTGTGTGTGTGTGTGTGTGTGTGTGTGTGTCTGTGTGTCTGTGTGTGCGGAAACGTATGTGTGTGTCATACTAAACACAATGAAGCATATGTTTATAATAAAAAGGATTATTTTAATAAAAACAATAAAGTACTGCAATAGAGTTTTTCGAACC
>NC_068985.1:94954170-94956560 GCF_001194135.2 Octopus bimaculoides | reverse complement strand
TTTATATAAATATATATATATATATATATGAAATAATTACTATGAAGCAAGCATAGTGTAGAGTATATTGTATAAAGGATCGTGGGAAGGCCAAGACAATGCGAAGGAAATGCAAGGAAAATCACAAGAAAACAAATATCTGAATTAATGGAGGCTTACCTTGTATTCAATATTTCGGGGTTATGACCCCATTTTCAAGAAATTAACGAATGTTGCCAATGTGCGCGTGTGTAGAGTGGGCATGCACGGAAACGTGTTACTATAGCAACCATCTAGCTTCCTGTAACTCTCTTTGTTTTTTTTTTTATCCTAGGTTTCTTTTGGCCTCAAAGATACTCATACACCAAAAGAAACAGAAGATCATCAATAAAATAGAGTTACGGGAAGCTTGCTGGTTGCTATAGCAACACATATCCGTCCATAACCACTCCACACGCGCTCACACACACGCACATTGGCAACATTCGTCAATTTCTTGAAAATGGTATCATAACCCTGAAATATTGAATACATATCTGTGAGTAATGTATGTATAAAACGGATACAACAGGACATTGGTTTGTATGGATGTATTAGTACATGCATCAAGTTCTGTATAGATATTTGCATGTATATATATTCATTGCCCTACTGATACAGGCGGACCCGTAATTACAGTAACACCAAAATATATAATCAACAGATACTTGTCCCTGATCTTGGCACAAGGCCAGTGGTTTTATGTCGATCTCAGTACTTAATTGTTACTGCATGTATTTGACGGAAAGGAAGGAAAACAAAGATAATCATGGCAACAAATAATATTTACGATCTCGTTCCAGATTCCACAAGCGATAACATTTATCTTCATCCATTCTAACGAATTATCCACTTTCCATAATATTTCTAACCTAATTTCTCTATTTGAAATAATTATTCACGATGACTAGTAAGCCGAATCATTATGGAATCTAAAAAAGGTTTTGGGAATTTATTCCAATTCTATATAATCTGAGTTAATTTGTCGCCACCGAGTGGTGCTCAGTAAAATTGGTGCTATGTTTCTCTTAAAGCATGTCCTGCTTTTGTAACACAGTACGTTTATTCCTTTATAAATATTTTGGTTTCAGCTTTGCTACCACCTAAGAATTAAACAATATTTCTGATATATATGACTCCTTGTTTCTACTTTTCCAAACCGTAATTTGCTTTAAGTATATAATCATTGTCACCATCACATTTCTTTTTGTCCTTGACACGCTAGTCTTTTAGAAACAACTGTCTGTTTTATTATTCTACATAATAGTTTTTCATAGCACATGTCACTCTACCTGACATATATTAGTGGTTTGTTGTCGATGTCCATTGTGTATTGCAGGGAAAGTTTATTGCTTTTAAGACCGTCTGTGGTCGACGTTATTTATTTACGTAAAGTGGATATTAACACCTGATAAAGATGTGAATAATTCCGTCTCCATTGAAATCAGAACACTAAATAATTGAAAGGCGAAGGGGTTATACAGAAATTTATTTGCAAAATTATTGTTAAATGAAGTAAAAATTAGATAGATAATTGGAGATTTGCAGAATTGTAAATGATAACTATTTATCTTCATATATTTCTATTTCTTTTGACTTTCTTGTTGCAATATAGATTGATCTGAGACCTTCGACAGCAAAACATCAAGTTGTTTCTTGAAAATATCTACTCCATGAAAAGCCCTCAGATATTTTAGCATGACATTGAATAACTGCGGGCTCTTAAATCCTAAGCTAGTGCAGTACATTGTTCCTCACTCAATACGAGATTGCTGGAAACTTTGGAAGAGTTCAGTGACGTTAAGTTCGTGGGTTAGTAGAGCTTCTGATGCCAACTCCTTCAGGACCGCCTATAAGTATATCATTGCATATATTTCCCGTGTGAGCTCCAGGAAGTAGAGTCGTAGCTCTTTCAGTCTCTCTCAGTAGTTCAGCTGCTCTATTGATGCAATCTCCCTGTTGTACCACCGCTAAACTGTCTCACGTTCCGCTACAAATTTGATACTTTGGGATGACCAAAGTTGAGAGCAGTGGTCCAGACGGCTGAGTACGAATGTCCTCCATAGAGTGAAGTTGAGAACATCTTATGTGTCCATCACAGTGCCCAGATCTCAATATTATTAAACATTTATGGGGCATGTCAGAAAAAAAAGTAAGGGTTCCATATCCTCCACCATCATCACTACAAGGACTGGAGACTGTTTTAGGTGACGAATAGACAAAAATTCCTTTAGAAACAATTCAATCTTTGTATGAGTCCATACCTCGTAGAATTCACGCCGTAATTACTGCCAAAGGCTGTCCTACCCTATATTAAAATAAATTTGTTTCAAATTTTAAGATCTTTCCATTGTTTTGTCTAACCCCTTGAT
>NC_068985.1:94948632-94954124 GCF_001194135.2 Octopus bimaculoides | reverse complement strand
TATATATATATATTTATTTATTTATTTATTTATATGTATGTATGTATGTATGAAGCATATCTCAACATATTGCTGTATTGCTTCTTTTACACGATTGAATGCATTCGCTTAATTAACAATAAAAGGAAGTTGTCTACTTTGTCAGTTAAATAGAACATGTGCTTTCTATGGCTAAGGTGTCTCTGACTCCAATTTCTAGCTATACCGAATGTCCCTGTACTCATGGTCCATTTTTAGTGACTGTATTATTTCCTTCTTGGCATTAAATTGCGTCTAGCTACGTGAATTGTTTTATATAATTTTATATATACATACTTATATACATACATATTTATATATACAGAGAGAGAGAGAGAGAGAGAGAGAGAGAGAGAGAGAGAGAGAGAGATGTTATATATTACCAATATAATAGTATATTATCATTTATATTTATTTACACGTTTTATTTCAGTCTATAGATTAAGTAAGACTCAGATTATAAAATTAAAAGCTGAACTTTATAATATTAGCAGAAGCACGAACCTGCAATCACTGATTTGATTCTTGGCAAATTATGAATAGAAAACAGCTGAAAACTTGATATCAATAAAACATAAAACCAAAAAAATCTAAAGCGTTACGTTGAAATAGTTGCGTGAAAAATTATCAACATTAAACCTAAACAATTTAAGGTTAATGCAAATTAATTAGTAGAATATTAAATTACAAATCATGTGCTATTAATTACAAGATTATTGATTTTCTTTTGTCACAATAGTACATATTTAATACAAGAATTGTTCATACACTTTAATATTATCAATTTAGAGTTGAGTTCATTTAAACATTATATTGATTTAGATTCTGTGTTAAAATAAATTTGCTATGCTTCTACTTCAAAATTATTCATTCATCCTAAATTTGAAACTGCAGTTAATGACAAGAAAACAGAAACAAAGTGAAATGGCAAAGACAGAAAATACTCGATCGATTTCGCAACCGGTTATAGAAGACCGATCTAAAATCTTGTAAATGTATACGAGGGACTAAACCGCGATCCTATGACCCCGCGAGTCCGCTGCCTTAACCACTGTGCCATTGCGCCTCCAGGCGATTTGGATACACATCAATTATAAATCACGTGATAATTACTAGTGTTACAGTGACTTTTATAAAATAGCACTAAATCATGGTCAAGCACAATGAAACTGAAGTGTGAAAACGTTAATGTAACATATTCATATCTGGGATGGAATAGAAAGAAGAATCTGTTTCAGTGAATTAAAAACAATATAAATGAAGCCATATCCAATGGTATATGAAATGGAGATCATTAAATGAATGTGTCTCGAAGGAAAATAATTACGATTCCAACGTGCCTGTTATTAGAATTCACTCCTTATCGATATTAGCAGCTTTCATGAAGCTAGAATTGGAAATTGTAATTTTATCGTCAATCTGTCGACTGCTTGATTTCAACTTCTTGATTCTGACGCAGAAACTAAACACAATACGTACGTTGTTATTCAAATAAATGATGGAAAATAACCTAGTCTGCAAGGAAAGTTTTGCCATCCCTAACCCTTAAAAGATCAACAGATATTTTCGATAATTATAGTGCTGGTAAACTCACAACAGGAGCCAATTAACTGAAAGCCTTATTATAATTTTCATGTGTGTGCATGTCTATGTATGAAATTAAATTCATGTGGATTTTGTTCATGCTTTTAAGTAGAAATTTTCTGTTTTACATTAATATGAAATTTCATTGATTTACTACTTAAAGGCAACATGCTTATTTGATTGATTTTCTTTTTCGCAACAGACAGAAACCGAAAGAAATTGATTGAAACCAGTGTGCTGCAGAATGTAGTCGTAATTTTTAGATTCGTAACACATTTTTTCTTACAACTAATAATGATAGGAGGAGCAGATGATTTTTTGAAGTAATGTTTGCTTCATGTTCGAGTAACAATATAAAAATGTGAGGTTTTCTAAACCTAAATTTATATGATTTAATACCCTTTGAATCATGATCAAAATGTAATGCAAAATATGTGTTTCAATTAAATTGATTTAGTCGTCTCAAGTGAAAGATATATTAGCATTACGGTATTAAAAAAAACACTTTTCTACTTATAGAAGCATTTTTATTATAACCAATGAATACCTTTTGGTGTAAATATTCTGTTCAATTACTGACTCTAATATATTATCAATGTGAAGTGTTTAATGCGATATTCTTTCGAACACAAATTCCTATACGATTGAAAGCCTTAGTAATTACATTACATTTTTGAATTATCTGATTAGTTTTTAAAATGCGGCAATTTTAGCAAAGTTCATAAAGTAACATGTTTGGAAAATAAAAAGCAATCTTAACAGTTTATTATGTAAATATCCGGATTCCAATGAGGTTGTATGTAGCGTGTTCCTACAAATATTGAATTAATAAATACTTTTTAAAATGCTGTGTTGCAGAGGTAATTGTGATATTTTTCTGAATAAATGACATGCTTAGAATCATACACCGGTCTCAGGAAACCAACGTTTTATATCAATGTTATTTCTTTTTATTATTTTGGATATAAGAAATAAGTTCTACCCATGCGATGGACTTGATCTTATGACCAGTAGAATTGATGTCGTCACTTTAATATTTGAACATTGCTAGTTAACAGAAGAAGGACACTTTGTAAATGAGTGTATATGAATGATGAGGAGAAAACAACCAGACGCTTATTGAGCTTGTAGGGGTGTTTGGGAGCGTTCTGAGATCGTAAATACGACAGAGAGAGCAGGAAATAGGATATATGAACCAAAGACAGGTGTTTGTGAGTAACTGAATTCATTCCATCCATTTGGTTGGAATTTTGTGATTCAAAGATTCATCTATATGTTGAAAATATGTGCGCAAACATATAATACAACCTGTATTATATACGAATATTTATAAATCAGAATATTCAAGTAAAAACCTTGAGCAAGAAAGGCATTATATGAATCTATATTTGGTCCCACATGAGTGGCATATGTATGTAATCGGAGAGCAGCGCAGCAGTAAATGTTTTGTATGGGCTGTTACATTTCTTTTTCTCCAGAAACACATAGGAAATTACGAGTATTCGAAGCAAATGCAAATAGCTCAGTGCATAGAAAGCGAAATCCAGATAGTGATGGACATATGGTAAACGGTTATTATCGTCATACCCTCAACTGCAGGGGAGAAATATATGAGATAGCAACAGTCATATTCAACCAGCAAAGGGTTTTGTAATGTGGTATGTGAACAAAAGTTGTTGTGTGATAAAGACGAAATTATTCACAAACTAGAAATTTCAAAATGCCTTCCTTATTTCGTATAGTGCTGTTTTGCGATACATGGGTTCGGATACCCATAATTGCCGTAGATATAATCTTAAGTCAGAAAACAATACGTGTCAAATAATGTTGCTTTTGAAAATGGATTATTTGTGTGTTAACTACCTTGCTATAATGCTACAGAATACATACACGCATAAATATACGTATGTACATATTGACGTACATAGATGAATTCATTCATATATATGTATATATATATATATATATATATATACATACACACACACTTACATACATACATACATACATACATACATACATACATACATACATACATACATACACATATCGATTTGTAATGTGATATATGGATTCGCAGAATCAAATGACTACCATAAAAAGCTCTTCCAACGGACCCAGAGAGCGCAACACATAGTCATCCAATAAATAGGAGTATAATGCTGAGTTCTCTGTAGCTGAAATCTAGGAGATCCCATCAATATTTCGTGCGAAATATATAGACCGAAAATCATCTGGAGGTATTTAGCCGATTGTCATATTTATGATTACGGCCGTTTCGTTACTGTCATTTTATAATAATAATTTCAGTATATAATAAATTACTTTACATGCATATATCTGCATGCTACGCATTGAACAATACAACTGCATATTTAGAAATCAGTACAGATAAAGAAAGCTAGTTCATCAAATCACTAGGCCACCATGGAAACATCATTGCTTCAAATCAGCTTTCTTTGCACTGTTTTGTAAATATACCGTTGTTATAAGTGGAATGTATATTAGTGCAAACATACACTGAAATTATCATAACGTGATAGCGGCTGCGATACGGCTGTAATCCTTAGGATGGCAAGTAGTTAAATAAATACGTTCAACTGTCATACCTCCTGGCTTTTTATGGATTCCATACATGCATACATACATACATACATACATACATACATACATACATACCAATAATACCTGGAGTACCCTGGTTTTGTAAGTAAATACCTGGCAGTCAGGGAAGCTTGGAAAAAAAATCAACCAGAAAAAGTAATCCACCCAATTAATTCGCACGTTACACGTACAACCTCTATGAGGAACAATAAAACTATGTAAGATTTTTCACAAGTTAAAAATATGACAGTGTTTTCCTTGTCTATATACCAAACACGGAGCTTTGTATCTTTGTTAGAAGCCATCTCGTTCTTCAGAAAGAGAATTTAAGTGATTAAAAGCAGATGAGACATCCATATATATATATATATATATATATATATATATATATATATATGTATGTATATACATACGTGCACACACCACACATATGTATATATGTATGTAGGTATATATGTATGTATATATTTACGTATATATGCATGTGTTTATACATGTCATACAATGAATTCTTCCCAATATTGTGTGTATAAACAAAGGAAATTAGCTTATACTTTTCTTTTGCAAATAACTTCTTGGACAGAGAGTAAACATGAAAATCACATTAGGGAGCGACAAATTACTTATAAAGTTTGCATCATAAATACTTTAGCAAACCAAACAATTCAATTTGCATATATGGAAGCTTCCTTGGGAACTAGGTTAATTGTTAGAAGTATCGTTGTGTTGTGTTTTGTTTCCATATTACAATTTACTATACAATACATTTCTGCTTTTAACAAACACAGAGCATAAAAAAAAATGTAACACCACTGTCTTTACAATTTCCAATGCGACCCGAATATGAAAACTGAAACTAATATAAGTGATCCCGCGAGGAATACTATATAAAAGATATTGTTTAAAGGCAAATTATTTTCATCAATTTTCGTTAAGAATCTAAAGTAAAAATTCTGACCTAAATTTATCATCTATATAACACAAAAAATTAATATATTTATAAAAGGGTAAATATATTGATTCAGCTACTTTATGGAAGCCTTTATAAATAGTGATTCTATAAGCAGAAACCAGAATTGGTTCAACGAGGCATCGCATATTTTCTTTCCTTGAAGAGAGTTTATGAAAAACTGATCATTACGATCATGGCTTGAAAGAAAATTTCTATATAACGTTTTCGATAACATATCATTGGGTGATGTTTATTACAGTTTTAAATTTACTTTTTACAGGCCAATAACAATTTAGGGGAAAATGAGGGGGGGAGGGGAGCAAGAGCAGGAGCA
>NC_068985.1:94939969-94948117 GCF_001194135.2 Octopus bimaculoides | reverse complement strand
AAGAGGTGGAGGAGGGAAGAGGTGGAGGTGGAGGAGGGAAGGGGTGGAGGTGGAGGAGGGAAGAGGTGGAGGTGGAGGAGGGAAGGGGTGGAGGTGGAGGAGGGAAGAGGTGGATGAGAAGGGAAGATGTGAAGGATGAGGGAATAGTGGGAGGAGAAGGGGAGGGGTAGGAGGTGAAGATATACCCTGCAACACTAAACTACGCAGAAAATTGAAAATATTAGGAATTGCATTGAATGTTTAGAAACGCCACATTTATAATAATTAAAGGAAGACATCAAAATATAAAAATGATATGCAAATATTTATAGAATTACCGCATTAGGCCAATTGATGGGACGACAGATTTATTCAGCATTAAGTACCTTTAATCCTTAGTAGATTACACCTTTCCACACTCAACCATATATCAATATCTTCATATAAAACCGTAATTAATCTTAATAAAAATGGTAATTACTCGTGGAATGATAACATATGCATTAACACAAATTGAAGTGTGGTCTGTTGAAATATAAATAAGTGATATCATAGGTTTCTTCTATATTAATGTGACAGAGTCTGGTGCAAGAGTTAATTAGCTTTATCCTGGAGATGACGTACTGTTACAATGACTGCTGTCTCTATACAAGCACTTCCAGAGATCTTCAGAGACATACATACAAGAAACTATTGGAAAGTTTAGTATAAAAGATGCCATCCTCGTTAGTTATGACCGAAGTTCGTATTAATAAAAGAACCGTGCTTACAACGTTATCCTGTGGATGTAAAGCCCCGCTTCATAGACAAATACAGAGCAGAAAAGGTTAAATCACAATATCAAATCTCCGATTTCCTTTTCCTAAAACATAGAACAAAGGAAAACGGAAGCCATTGACTTATTCTTATAACTCCCATTATTTTATCTTTTCAAAAAATTTCAAACATCTACAAGAAAACTACCGGGAATCATACCAAGGATAACAACAGACAAGTTAAAATCAGAGCCACGGCAATCTTTCGACGTTTTGCCAGCTCTAAGCATATTTGTGAGTTTATCCTAACTTCCATGCTTGTTTTCAGACTTTTATTCGGCCGTTGTTACATACATTCTGGATAATATAAAGCTCTCCTTCTATTAGTTCAAAGTTACTCTGAAGAGCTGAACTAGTATGAGAGTATGTGTCATATATGATGTGTGAGAAATATTTCCTGTGAATCATATGTGATAATACTTAATCAGTATTATCTCTTTCTACCGTGGTGATCAGGAAAATAAAAATGGATAGTTCAGTAAAAAGAAGAAATCATCTACTGCTGTTAATTATCTGACAGTCACTATATGTTTCATAGACGGATTGGCAACAGCTTCTAGGCTTTTCCCCTGATATTTGAAGACTGGATGGTCAACATGAGCACTATGAAAGCTAGGTGCAAAAGTTTTCTAACCAAATTGAACTACCTCTCGAAACTACAACAGTCAATCTAATGTAGAATGAAAAGCGTATGTTAGAATTATCAGTCTGAAATGACGTGAACTGTTACATTACACAGCGGCATGCTTTGATACATATATATGTCCTATATGTCCCTGGAAAACCAACGAATTCGCGACAAGTTATCAATCACGAAAAAAACATTTCCTCTCTATGTAGAAAAGTTACAATCATCAAAATGGAAGCGAAGTAATTTGTGCAATGTTTCAATATGCTGAAATTTTAGCAGTTTAATATAACATCTTACTGTAGAACCATGAACGATAATCTATAACATATAAATCGATAGCTGAAGCACTACTTTGTGTGTACATGATATACAATTTTGCGAAACATACTTTGCGAAGACGGTAGTTCATTGGCCTGAGGTAACTACAATTTTCTTTTCACTCTTTGATTCTTTATTGTCTACTGTTTGAAAAGTGATACCTTTTCCGAAGTAGCATACGGTCATTAAACAACCTATATAACTTAATATTGAAACATATGCATTAGCTACTACCACGTAATATAGACCTCAATAAAACATAATTGTGAAATATCAGTAGTATATTTATAATAAAATTCTCATTTTTACCAATATATTTACTGAAGTAATGCTACATGATATCATATGTTATAATCAGCATATAATACATTATATTACAGCAATGTCTTTGAAAGAAAAACGCGTATGTATGTGGTGTGATGGCTTGATGTAAATCTCAAAAAAGTTATCTTTTTGAACAATTATATAAAAGTTTCATCATGTTTACATTAATTTTACTAGCAATAATTATAATATGCTGTATAATACACTGTATGAATATGCCATGAAAGGCATTATAATAATAATATAGAATGAAATATACAAAATAAGTTTAATATACTGTATGATATGAACATTGCATTGACAAACATATGAGCCATATATGATTAAAAACATATTTAGTAAATCGGTATAATGCAAGTCAATATCAGATCCAACTTCGTGAAAACTGCTATAGAGTTGCAGACCAAGAAAAAAAAATCAATTACTTTACATAGATATATATCAAGTAAACATATTCTATCAATTTAAATCTCACGTTTTCTTTTGAAGAATATATTTTTTAATGTCTGTGTGGGAAATTAAGGAAATATTTTCTATGTACAGTCATTAGCAGCAACATATATTGAAGAAAACATGATATTTGCTTGCAAAATTATATTACTTTTATTGATATTTTTATTAATATCTTAATCCACATCCTATCTACTTTGTCATCGGTAGCTTCAATATTCTCTGTTATTTATTTTGCGTGTAAGTCTCAGACTAATTTTACGTTCTTCGATTGCATCATTTTGATGTTATCTATCACATAAGATATTTAGAAATGTTTAACATTTTTTTCAGGCTATAATGTTATATCACGTGCAGAAACACATTTTAAATACGAATGTATATAGGTGGTTAAATAACTATTTTATATTCAAAGCTATTTGAGTAAAACTTCCAAGCACGCATGTACATATGAATGCTAGTAAATAAGTTATGTATTTATTTTTTTTATATTTGCCTGTATACTTGAAAATATATTTGTAGTATTAAATTAAGCATGAACATATAGCACCCATAGAAATTCGAAAGAAACTTTGTGTTTTGCGTCGATGCACGTTATGCTGTCAATGTTGTGTTTTCCCTAATTGAAAACTCAAAATTGTGTAATGTTAAAGGATATTCAAGATTAAAGATAATCAAATGAATGATAATTTACATATTTCATATTCTAAGAAATATTCGTCAGCAACCACGTTGAAATGATATACCTCAACCAGAATAAGATTAGTGTCGCCTCAAGAAAAATTTGATAATACTTAATCCAACTGAAAATTACAAATTCAATTGGGGAAATAATGAATTATTGTACAGTAAATTTTCGAAAATGTTGGCTCTTCAATTCCAAGACTATAAACCATTTTATACAGGATTTCGCGTAAATTACGTCCGACAAAATCTCTGTCCACGAGCAAAGAATATTTTTTTCCATTCTAGGCACAAAGCCCGAAAATTGGGTGTAGGGGGCCAGTCGATTACATCGACACCTGTACGCAACTAATACTTAATTTATCGACCCCGAAAGGATGAAAGGTTACTTAAAATATCAGTCGAAATGAGAGTTGACCGTTAAGAAATAATTTCAGCAACTGTATATGTAAATCTACGTGGAAAACGATGTGTAATACATATTTCTTGTATTCAACACTCGATTCTTCTTTGCTTGTATTAAAATCGTGAACAAATTCTGCTTAAGATTCACAATAGATATTCTATCATTTAAATACGTACTTTTGAGAATAAAAATGAATTGCCATATACCTGTGGGGTTGTATCACGTTAATTATCAATTTCCATCGTTATAAAGTATACACTTTAGCATTTGTTGTCTACATGAATGATGTCTTGTGACGCTTACTGCAATTCACGGCGTTCTAAACTGCATATTAAAATAACGTTAGATGTCCTAATTAACATTCGTTACAATGACTGCTTCTGTCGATAATACGAAATTCGTATAAAGATTCTTTTCATGTGCAACGTATGTAGATATCACAGTAACTCTTCAGTAGTAGTATGAGAAATGGAGAAGTGTATCATAAATATTAATTTCTAAGTTTTCAGTGTTCAGTGATGACACTGCTGTTATAAAAAACACTTGGAGATTCACAAATGCATGGATATTTAAAGAATCTATCTTATAAAAAAGATTTAGACATAAATATATGAAATATCTACCGAGGGTCATCAACCACTCTATAGCAATGTTTAAAGGAACATTCACTAAGGTAAATAGGTACAGAGAACAATGCCACTTGGGCAGTAATATCATTATACGTATATTATATATAAGGAAATTCCGCAGGAAATCAACACAAAAACATCTATGACTACGATTTCTCCTCTTACAGATTCTTTTCTTGAGGTACAAAATTTAAATTGTTCTTTGCAGTGAAATTATGTACTTTAAGTGCTTTTCGCAGAAATTTTCAATAAAATTGATCTTCTTCTTCTTCTTCTTCTTCTTCTTCTTCTTCTTCTTCTTCTTCTTCTTCTTCTTCTTCTTCTTCTTCTTCTTCTTCTTGGATGGACGAATGGATTGAGGGAGTCTCAGCAATGTTGCAAAATACGATAAAAATTTTGAGTTACTGTAAATCCAAAGGTTTATATATTCTGTCGCCAGTAGTAAATGTTCGACTTTTAATCAAAGCAATATTAAGATCCTGTCAGGGTTTTCAAAAAAGATTTTTTTTCTTATCGTTTTAGGTTCTTTATATTTGTTACTACTGCTATTTGGGATGAAATTTTTCTCCCCTAACTCTGAACATGGATGGCTATCAATTGATCCGTGTGTTGAAATAAACCAGGACTGGAGTATCAAACGGAATATTCTAGTGTGAATCAAGTGAGATTTAGATGCTACTTCCAAATGTTTGACCCATAATAACGTTGCGGAAAAAACTACTGAAGTATATTTTGTTCGATATTTCACTGATACATTCTGAACTTTTATTATCAATGACATATATTAATTTGTTTTTTATACATATCATTCTTATATTTTTCCTTTTGCTTTGGCTCCTAACCAAATATATATCTTCTTGATATTGCTCTGTAAATGTGTTAGCTGTTAGTGTTGCCGTTCTTATTATTACTTATAGCGCTGTTGATCTTCGGTCACACTGCCTTATTGCAATACTCCCTTCGTGGTAGGCCAGAGTTAACACCTTCGAATTTCAGTCTATGTTTCTCATAAACGTATTTGCTAAAAGCATTTTTTTTTCTTTACGTATCAAGGAAGATTTTACTGTCGCACGAAAGCTTGGCACATCTCATGCTTACTTCTCATTTACCGTTCAGAGGTGTGAAATATGTGTGACTATTCTGTCATAAATGTTATCACTTGGTTGTCCAGTTGAGAATATTAAACAGCTACCTCATAATATAGATGGCACTAAATTTCCTTTTTAATCAATAACGTCTTAAGCAATTATAAACATAAAAATCTCAGTGTCATTGAAGAGATAATAATGTTGCTAAAAAAAGTAATAATAATAATAAAAAATTATAATAATAATAATACAAAATTCGTACCACCTCATTGATATAACTGTTCGAATCGACATATATGTATCATTCAAGACCTACTAAAATCTGAGCAACTATAAAGATCTTTAAATAGAAATTGGTAAAATGTGAAACCTCAAGACAATACTTGTAGTCATTGGTGCCCTAACAATAACAGCAAAAGGGGCTGATTCCTACTTAGCTCAGATACAAGGAAACCTTTTGTGGTTTGTTATTACTTGCTTTCAATTAAAGAATAACGGGTAATTAAGAACTATCCAGCAGTCTTTCAGAATAAAAATAATAGAAATGAAAATAGGTAGCGAAAGTGGTATATTCGAAACCGTGCAAAAAGTGGGGGCTCGAGTTCAGGTACAAACGTTAAGGACCAACTATATGAAGGGCAGAATAGATGACACTACCGACAGCGACAAATGTAGAATGTGTGATGAGAGAGATGAAAAGGAATGTCATATCGTTAGCGAATGCCCGAAACTGGCACTAAGCGAATACAAAAGACGTCATGACAATGTAGGAATATGATCCATTGGGAGCTCTGGGGAAACCTCGACCTACAAAGATCAAAGACATGGTATGACAAAACTCCAGAAGGTGTCAGCGAAAAAAGAATTGCAAAATCTTATGGGGTGCAAAGATCCAGTGCGATCACCTGACCAGACATCGGAAACCGGGCGTTGCTGCGGTGAATAAAAAAGAATGAACATGCATGTTAATCGACATAGCATGCCCCGGTGACAACAAGATCAATGTGAAAGAGGAAGAAAAAATAGATATCTATGATGATTTGAAGTAGAAAATACGAAGGTTGCGGTCAATGAAGAGAGTAATTGTGATACCAATAGGAAATGGTGCACTCGGACGTATCAGCACTCAACTATCAATATGGCCGAAAAAGACTGGTGCATGTGTGAAGGTTGAATAACAACAAAAGAATCAACATTGCTTGGAACTGCAAAAACTGCTCGCAGGGCTTTTGATACATGACCAGTTAACAACTGCCATCTAAGTCTGCTGGCTGTGGACAGCTGACACTTTGCATCACACCCAGCAATATAAGCTGTGAGTTATCATATAATAATAATAATAATAATAATAATAATAATAATAATAATAATAATAATAATAATAATAATAATAATAATGATGATGATGATGATGATGATGATGATGGTGATGGTGGTGATAATGATGATGATGATGATGATGATGATGATGATGATGATGATGATGATGATGATGATGATGATGGTGATAATGACGATGACGACCCTCTTTCAAAATAACTTGAAAAGCATGAGTATATACAATGTTTTCTCTCCGAACATTCAAATCTCCCCTTTCGTATAACATTAAGACTATCAATATCGACAATTTCTTGTGAGTATCTCATTTGTTTTTCGTGGTTATTCGAATATGCAAACATATTTCGTTTTTTATCACAAGAACACTCTTAAATGCCTCCGACTGCCTTAACTTACACAACTTCGAAATAAAGACTGTCTGTGAATACAAAATGTCTTAATCCATCACTTCGCACAGGCACACACACACACATCTTTCATGTCCAGAAAGAATTCAATTACCACAAAAACTCAAAACTCAGAACATTTTCCAGAACTGATAACACACAGAGAAGATAAGCGAGTGACAAATTACACACTGCAATATTACGAAAACTGTAAAGCACACCTAAGCTTCATTTAATGCTGTAAAAAACATCAACGGTGTTTATATACTCTTATTGATAATTGAAACGGAAAAAACTAAATCAGTTCTCTTCAAAATCTACCATCACCCTCTTTAATTACAGTATTAAGTCAGACTTCCCTAAAACATATTCGGACCTCTGCTGGCGACAAGGGTGAAAACACTCCAACGTTGGTTCCGTGTGAACATCTATTGAATCTGTATAAAGAAATCAAAAATATGTGGTGTCTCAAAACGGTTATAATACCAGTGATTATATGAGCAGCTGGAATGATCAAAAGATGAACTGGAAATTATTTAAGAACGATCTCTGACTTATCATCCATGCTGGAAGTTCACAATATTGTCTTAAACGGTACGTCACACGGATTGAGAAGAGCATTGTCGCTGTGAATTTTCGTTCCTTTCCTTTTCTGTTTTTCGTTACTTTACTTTTCAATTTTTTTTTAGTTTTTTTCCTTTTTTCTCTCTGTCTTCTCATCTTTCTCAATCGTATGACTTTGTAAATGAAACATCTAGTGTGTGTATCTTAATAACCTACCAATGTATAAGGTACGCTTCTCTGTCCTATGTGTCAGGAAGACACTCGGCAAGAAATGGAAACAGAATTAAAGGAAGATGCTAATTGAAAAATAAAATAAATAGCAATAATAATAATAATAATAATAATAATAATAATAATAATAATAACTAAAACTAGAACAGCAACGGACCATGATAAAACGATGGCAAGAAAAGCCCCTACATGGTAAATACTAGGCTAAACTAAATGCGAAAGAAATAGACAGAGAAAAATCCCAGCAATGGCTGAGAAGCGCAGGACTCAAAGCAGAGACTGAAGGATTTTTAATTGCTGCACAA
>NC_068985.1:94937603-94939576 GCF_001194135.2 Octopus bimaculoides | reverse complement strand
AATAAAAAAATATTCAGACAAATACATAACAAAAACACCAGGACTTACAAATATATATAACATACAGAAAATTGCACTACTTGCACACATTCTACGCAAAACACTTTCAATACAGTAAACATAAGAGCACCACAGCAAACCACAGCACATACCCAAGGCGCACAGAGCTGCGCTCGGTAGTGAAATGAAAGCACGTTATAAAAATAAAACTACTGAACAATAATAATAATAATAATAATAATAATAATAATAATAATAATAATAACAATAATAATAATAATAATAATAACAGACTCTCCTGTCGAAAACGGTGTATGAGCGTTCAGCCGTTGCCGAACGACCTGCAAAAGATTATTTCTTTATATTGACTAATGTTCGTGCCACACATTAGCTCACTCTCGCCACCAAATCGACTTTGTCTGAATAGGTGCCCAGTGTACCACGCGTCACGTGTTGAAGTGATTGCAGAGCAACGCGAGGTGAATTGTTTTGCTCAAGAACGCAACGCACCACCCAATCTAGGAATAGAAATCAAGAACTCGGGATAGTCAGTGCAACACTCTAACCACTATGCTAAAATAATTTTTTTAAATGACTGGAAAAGATGGAGGGTGAAGGTTTTGTTTATTGTGCACCGACGGTCTCTGTAGGCAATACGATTTGATTCAACGATGAGGTTTTCAATTTGATTATGAATAATCATGAATATGCTAATCGATGCGACAGTTCATATTAGACAGATCTATTTCCATTTTTATTTTCCACTTCAAGTGTAAACATTTTCATTTCGAACACATAATAAATATTAAATCATTGTAATTAATCTTTAACGAAAGCTAAGAACGAAGGTTGTGTTGTACTTCTCGCAAAATAAGTGAATGATAGGCGAAATATGATCTTTTATATGATTGTGAACATATATACATACAGACAACATCAATTTATACAATAATATGCTTAAATACACACACAAAGATATATGTGTGTGTGCGTGTGTGTGTGTGTGTGTGTGTGTGCGCGCGTGTGTGTATGTGTGAGTGTGTGTGTTGTGCGCGTGTGCGTGTGTGTGAGTGTAGATATCTTTATGTGTGGGGGGTTTATACATACAAAAATGTGTGTGTGTGTGCGCAGTTACACACGCTCATAAACGCCAGCATGAATATGAACCATTGCATGTTAGTGTGCAGCAAAATATATGTATTTCAGTGTATCTGTTTGCATTGATGCGTAGGTAACGTAGGGAAGTTTTCTGTCTCTGAAAAGTAATTTCAGAAATTAATGAGCTGTGAATTAATTTCATTCAGTACAGCGCTAGTATTTGATTATCTAGAACATCTCCCCACAACACACACACACACATATATTATACATGCATATCATTATGTATGTGTACCTATCGTTTAACTGAAATAAAAGCTGGGCACTAGAAGTACCAGGAAACATAATGCCGCGTTGAAATCACTGCAGGCAATGAATGCTTTCTTGGGTTGTTAGATGATAAATCAAAGGTTGCTTGAGCAATGAATTCGATGTTGCCAAGAAAGGGGCTAGAAAACTGGAATAAAACTACAGTTTTATGGAAATGATGTAACACCATATGGTTAATTTCGTACGTTATGAATTAATATTTGCGATAGATTTCATCATGCATTGATTCCAAAAGCAATGATATTTTTAACCAGTATCTGTATAGTTTGATGCATGTTTATGATTGCGCATGCGCGATATCAATCGCGATATATAAACTGTTAGTATCTTACGGATTATATGATTATTGGAGAATTATTTATACGATATCAGATTTCAAGGATTACTCGAGATTCGTCATTACATTTTCAAAATATATTCATAATTGATTTAGCTCCTTCATATATTACTCCGTTAATCCCTCCTACGTACACACATATATATGTGTGCCTGCGTGTGTATGTGTCTGTATATATATATATATATATATATATATATATATATAT
>NC_068985.1:94936333-94937240 GCF_001194135.2 Octopus bimaculoides | reverse complement strand
TCATAGGATCGTTGTTTCGATTCCCAGACCGGGCGTTGTGAGTGTTTATTGAGCGAAAACACCTAAAGCTCCACAAGGCTCCGGCAGAGGATGGTGGTGAACCCTGCTGTACTCTTTCTCAACAACTTTCTCTTACTTCCTGTTTCTCTTGTACCTGTAATTCAAAGGTGCAACCTTGTCTCACTGTGTGTCACGCTGAATATCCTCGAGAACTACGTTAAGGGTACACGTGTCTGTGGAGTGCTCAGCCACTTGCACGTTAGTTTCACGAGCAGGCTGTTCCGTTGATCGGATCAACTGGAACCCTCGACGTCGTAAGCGAGGGAGTGCCAACAACAACACCTATCCACAAACGTGGGAGCATATATACACACACAAAGATATATATATATATTATATCTTAGAGAGATCAGCTATAGCGTTGATCTATCTAAGAGATCAACGCAATAGTTGTACTAACATAGTGAATTCAAAATATCCCATTACTAGACTTGCAAGAACTGGGACTATTTTTTTTTCCGTAGTAATTCCACATTTTTGTCGGTAGCAAGTGGTTCAAGCCACACTGTCACAAGTTTTTACCTTTTTTTTTTTTTACTTCAGACATTTCAGCCTTGTTTATTAAAAATTGTTCGGCACATCACCACGCTTTTGAACATACATATCAATTGGTTTCTACAAAATGTCAGTTTCTTTTACCAATATTCAACTGTTAGGCCACTTCCACATACCTTCCCAATCTGCAGTTTGTCTACTGCTATTGCGAAGGTTTCTGCATCAATTTTGTATGCTTTACTGTTAGTGTTGGTACAGTATTCTCTCTGAATTGTATTTAACCATCATGCATTCAGGTTGAAATCCCTCTTTTCGTTCCAAATTTTTGACCAGAATGAATGTAGATCTCCTT
>NC_068985.1:94934121-94936170 GCF_001194135.2 Octopus bimaculoides | reverse complement strand
TAATAATTTTCTTCCTCATTTCTGTGTATAATGCTTGTAGATTGGAAGCGAATTTGCGATTTGTACTGGATCGTTCAAAAATTCGCTTGCAGTAGCGGGGTTTCTCGCACATCGTCCTGAGTTCATGTTTTAAAGTGATTAGCTTTCCCTCAAGAGCTCAGTGTGATGAGTTGCCATAAAGGGTCGTTAATTTTTGTCTAAGGTAGAGTTTGTGAGGTGTAATCTTATTTTTCTCCTTACATTTTATTGTTGTAGTTAACCATCCATGTATGAATGTATGTATGTATGTATGTATATATGTATGTATATATGTATGTGTATATAATATAAGTATATAAATCCGCTAACCTGAGTTCAGAGTGTGATATTTGCCACATTTATCTCCGTTAAAAATGTCCTCTGCGTAAGTTCTCCTGTTACATGTATTGTTGCTTTCCTTTTTGCATCGACTCTTAGACAGATGTTAATTAAGAGCTAATAAGTTTGTAACAGTAAAATTAAAGGAAATAAGCTGTGCATTTATTTGAACATCTATTCAAGTATGAACCTTAGTAGTAATTGATGTTGAATATTTTTGATCTGGAAAATTCTATTTGTCTTTATGTTGCGTTTCATATATTAATGAGTAATTCATAGGCTGACAAAACACTTAGAACTTGAATAAGGTTCAAATAAAAATCTGACTGGAAAAACCTATTGAACCATAAGAATGTCAGACTGAACCAGACAAAACGGTATGCAATATGATGGCAGTAAGCATTTTTTCGTATTATGTTTTTAATAAGTATGGTGCATATCCGATCATATAAACCGCGATGTTCCTTAATAAACGACATGCTTATTATCAGTATGACTTTGAGTCTATACACAAGGAACAATGTTTATGACTTTTATAAAACAACCAATAACAATAACAGTATATCACCTGAAAAGTGCAATGGTTGGTCGAGACCATATTGAAATCGTGGTTGTGCACATATTTCTTTCTGTGAACGAGAGCGAGTGACAAGCAAATGCATATTTGAAACAACATCGAGAGGAAAATGAATATGTGATTTTCATTCATCTGGAATGTCTCAGGTTAAAAAGAAATGAACAATAAATATCTCTGTAATTTTTATATTCTAATTTAGTCAGGATATAGCATGACGAAGTGTGTGTATGCTTGCGTGTGAGGCAACGGAAGTTAACCATTTCAGAGCACAAATATAAGCACTGAAATTTGTAGCAATTCCAAATTTGCATAAATTTCAATATATTAATTAGAAAAGAGATGATAAATAACTAAATAATCGTAAGATATATTCGGAAACAATTATTTTATATAATAGTTGTGTTAAGTACAAAATAGAAATAAAATAACATACGAATATTGAAGAGAAATTAAAATTTTTGTGACATTGAAGTAACGTGAATTCATACCGATGTATACCACACACTAAATCCTACGGAATGTAATATACGAGACGGTGAACGCATTCAAATCATTTTTATCAACAACGTGTATTGCTACATTTCACATGAGTTAACGTAAATTGCAGTTTTGTAACTAAATATTCTTGTATATTACACCGAGAAATAAGGTTGAAACAAAAATATCTATTCTAGCTATTCAAAAGGTATTTGAATACTTCTGTTTCCATTTTCGTTTTGTAAAAGGGAAAAGGAAACCATAAGAGATTCAGATAGCTTCATTCAAGAAGAAGAAATAGAAAAAAAATACAACGTAAACAGAATAAATTAAAAACATAAAAACACTACCACCAACAACAATAACAATATTCTAACAAGTAATATATATAGTGATAACAACAGTAAGCAATATTAATGGACATGTGGGATTGCTGCACTTCAATTTTAGTTTATGGATATATTTATGTTCAAATCATTCAAAACGAACTCGTATATATGCATAGAGAATTTCTCATTTATACTTGATATAAACACATTTGTAATCATATAGAAGTGATTCGGCACAAGTGCATGCATACACAGATGTGGTTCGCCAAAATATATAGATTTATACGTAATATATAAGATGGTATATAT
>NC_068985.1:94927792-94930533 GCF_001194135.2 Octopus bimaculoides | reverse complement strand
ATATATGTGTGTGTGTGTGTGTGTGTATTTATATGTATATATATGCATATGTATATATATATATATATATATATTACTAAATATATATATATATGTCTGTGTGTGTGTATGTATATGTATGTATACACCCACAAGCGCACAAACAAAACATTGGAACACACAAGTGCAAGGCGCAGACATATGCACACACACACACACACACACACTTACACATAAAATCTCACTTATATTTTTGATCTGTCAGTTATCTTCTATCAATGATCTGTGAGTAATATGTTAATCGCCTCTTCATTTTTACTCACCACGGCGTTTTTCTAAAATCTAATCTGCCTACTTTCAGCTTAACACTATGGACCAGTCTCAAGTACAATGAGGAGTTGATGTCACGAATCATATGACGATGCTGAATTAGGAGAAAGCAGCCTTATATATAGAATTTAAAATATACTTACAGAAAAGAAATTGTTGTTATATCAATTTTATTTCTAGTCTGGCAAGTGTTGTTTGTAAAGCATTTCATAATATACATCTAGCCTAAGACAGCGAGCTGGCAGAAACGTTAGCATGTCGGGCAAAATGCTTAGCGGCATTTCGTTCATTTTCGGGATCTGAATTCAAATTCTGCCGTGGTCCACTTTTCCTTTTATCCTTTCGGGGTCGAGAGAATAAGCACCATTTTAGCACTGAGGTTGACGTAATCGACTTACGTTCTGTCCAAAACGTCCTCACCTTCTACAGAAGTGTTAAACAAACATAGGTCTAATTTATATTTCCTTACTACTCTGCTGCAATTATTGTGTCCGTGTCCGTATAAACATGGACCCGCTTTCTCTTCTTATTGGTTCCAGATGTGTGTTTAATTTTATGGGAACCTTAATATCATCAATACTTTGTCTGTTGTTACAGTATTTTCTATACACATTTTCTTCACTTTTCAATTTTGTTTTAAATTATATTTTTGCGACAGAACAGCGCAGTGGATGGATGGGGTGAATTTAAATTTTATAGCAAGTGAAATGAAACTGAAACATAATGGAAGATGACATAGACAAAACGTGATTAAAATATAAATCTCTCTCAGTAGCCTGAATTAGTTTGTGTTGAGTCAAAAACTTTTACAATATTTCGCTAAAGTATTTGCTTTATTCATCTAGTTAAAACTAAAGCAGCCAAGCTTCCAGAATAGAGGTCGTCGTGCTGTACAGTTTGGAGGTCACCTTTCTGTCAGATCTTTGGTCCTACATTGTAACCAGTTCTTGTCCATCTAGGTGAAGACATCCTTCACTGAATCTTCCACATCCTCTGGATTGATGAAATTTCTCGACTGCAAGAAGCGAGCCATGGATCGGAACAAGGAGTAATCTGAGAGTGCTAAGTCCGACCAATATGTTGATTGTGGCAACATATCATTTTTCTCAACTTACTGATGTATATTCCGGATCGTTTGAGTGGCGTGATGTCTTGCGTTCTCTTGCTGCAGAAAAGCTTGCTTTCTCTTAAAGACTCCCGGCTATATTGTTGTTGCACAATGGCCTACATCCACTCCAACTGTTAGCAGTATAGGTTGGCATCGACGCTTCGGCTGTCTGAAACGAAAGCGTTGAGAATTATTCCCTCAAATTTCTACCAAACGCAGAGAGTCAACTTGTGTTCGAAATGCTCATGTTCGATGACAGGTTTCGGAATTGGCCTTTGCTTAACCACTGCTTATGCACGTTAGGATTCCTGTGGAATCAACGTGGGATCAAAGAACTTGCAGAATTGTAGTGGCTTCAGATGACGCAACCGGCTGACTTCTACATTGAATTATGGGGCGCATTTGTTATAACTTGACGAATAATGAAAATAAGTTACCAAAATATTGCAAAACATTTGAATCAATGCAAGAGATGTGTATCAATGAATTCCGACAAAATATTCCTACTGTTATCCGGAGTAGCATACATACTCAAGTGCGTATATGGGCAAACACAGGTTACATTGAAAGCAAAGCTTCTAAAGCACCCAGAAATTTGTGTTCTTGCTTTCTGGTAAACACTGTTCTGTTTTAGTGACAATAAAAATGAACAGCACAAAACTTCCAGTAGATCTCCAAGGAAAAATACATATCTTCATTACAACACGTTTAGATCAAGAAAGCTATATGGATAAAGCAATATCGCTGTACTGATATGTTGCTTTTTGCCTTAAAACTGTTTCCATTAAAGGTAAATCTGTATTCTAGTAGATATGAAATCACGAAACGACGAGGTTAACTGTCAGATCAAAGTTTATTTTGAAGTGAAATACAATTCAAGCTGGCGTTTTTTCTTTCTTTATTTTTTTTTCAGGATAATGGAAACATTTCAATTTATGAAGCTAGAATATATTTCTGGTTTGAAAATGTCTAAATCAGGCGATTTAAGAGAGGAAAACATTCATTGATATCGGAAATGTTCCGATTCCATATAAATGTCAAAAGGTTTGTAAGAATAGAACGACACAATAAGTAACCAGTAACTGTTTCAACCCGTCGAGATATGTTTGAAGCTGTTACTGTAAATTTGGTGTAGTTCCAAGTATAAGGGAATCTCATTCAAGAAGTGAGTGACCTTTTGTATGTGCAACAGTATGGCTATTTCTTTCATTTTCTTTCTTTCGTGATATTGTGATAAAATCTTCGGTTGATTATCCTGTAGATATAGAGCTTAAATAAAAAGCAGCGGGGAATATCAACTCAACGTGTATATATATATATATAT
>NC_068985.1:94926258-94927693 GCF_001194135.2 Octopus bimaculoides | reverse complement strand
TATATATGTATGTATATATAACGAATGTGTTTTCACCAATATCATTTTATACTTTAGGTACAAGGTGCGAAATTTTTAGGAAGGGGTCCACTCAATTCCATCGACCCTAGTACGCATCTGGTACTTAATTTATCGACCACGAAAAAATGAAAGACAAAGTCGATCTCGGTGGAATTTGAATTCGGAAAGTAAAACCAGAGGAAGGCTTTGAAAATATCAATATTTAGGATTATACTAGTGATGAATTATAGTTTTAAATATCATTATCTTAATAGTTAAAAATTCGTGAAATATTTATGAGTAGACGTTTTGAAATTATGGTATGCTTGTAAGATTTTCATAAGTTTCCAAAAACGCATTTATTATAACAAAGAATGGGATAATAACGACATATTTTCTTGCAAGCAAGAAAAATACTATTCTTAAGATTATAAACCTGGAGAATTAGAGGAAGAGATATTACACTTGGAAAAGTTCAGGACAGCATATTACACCTGGTAAAGTACAGAACAAGTAAATTTTTACTTAAATTAATTCAGCTAAGGATAAGATTTGAATATTACAAATTATTTGATTTTGATTTACAAAGTAACATTGTAATTAAAACAGGTAGCATCAAAAGGTAGAATGCTTCAAGAATGAGAGCCACAAGTACCAATATAGCTAAAGTTTTATGCAAACTAGCAAAGTATATACGGTAGTCAAATTCATTATGTAAAAAGTAGGCATTGGGTCAAGACTAAAAATGTGAAGACTTGACATTAACTTAGGCAATAACTGAAGCAAATTTTACTGTGAATTTGTTATTAAAGGTAGATTTTACTGTAATATGTAACTAATTGTTGTATTATTCAATTCATTATACTACATAATTATGTACTGCTATTATTTTTTATAACCCATTTTCAAATTTCTAATTATTAATTAACAATTAAAAAATGATTTTTTTTTAAATGTAAATGATATTTTAATTCAGTCATTTTTTTAATAGAAGTAATAAATAATAACAAATAGAAGTAACAACTTGTAATAAATTTTTTAGTCCTAATAAAAACTATTTTCTAAATTTATTTTATTTGAAATTTTATCCTTAGCTGCACTATTTTAAGTAGAAAGTTTTCTTGTCATGTAATTTACCAATTGTAATAACTTGTCCTGCACTTTTCCAAGTCTAATAACTTGTCATGTAATTTTCCAGGTTTATAATCTTAAGAATATTATTTCTGTTGCTTTCCTTTTTCCATGTAATAATGAATACGTAAGATATGAAATTATATTTTGACCCACATATACACACTTACATCCACACATATTCACACACACACACACACATATAACACTAATAATAATAAAGATGATAATAATAATAATAATAATAATAATAATAATAATAATAATAATAATAATAATAATAATAATGATGATAGTAATAATG
>NC_068985.1:94921369-94924557 GCF_001194135.2 Octopus bimaculoides | reverse complement strand
GCTCAGATACCAGGAAACCCAAAAATGGCTGAAGTTCAAAAGATAGTGCTCATGGGAACTGCCCATATCCTACGTAAAATACTGTCTATGTGATCTCAAATTTTAAAGCAAACACATAATTTTCTTATGGTTTCTTAAACATTCACGTGAACAAAACTGTACAAATCCAAATATATGGTACCCTAGGCATAACACCTACATGAACTTCTAACTTGTTATCTCTTGAGGTCTCTGGGTTAGACTTGGATCCAACTTGTACAAATGCAAAACAAAAGTCAAACATAAAATAATAATAATAATAATAATAATAATAATAATAATAATAATAATAATAATAATAATAATAATAATAATAATGATGATAGTAATAATGATGATGATAATAATAGTCACGTGCATGGTCAACAGCGGGAATCTAAATCTACCAATTCCTTCCTGTAATCTGAACATGGTTATGCCAATTATTGTTGCATCTCTTCAATGAAGAACAATCTTTCGTCTCAGAAAAAAATGTGTACTTATAACACATCCAGCATAACGCTAATTTTGCACACCGGTGTTTCAAAAACGTTGAGTCTCCTCAGTTGTTCCTAGAGACCCCTTACTCTGTTCAATCAAGTGTGATATTAATCACACATTAGTTTGAAAAGAGATGTTGTTTTTCAATAACAAGACACGGTATTGATTAGTGGTATTTATGTTCGAACTGCAGGAACAATTTAAGAATGAAGATATAAGTTATCGTTTTCATTCCCACTGTTCACCGCGCACATGACGATTTATTTTCGGTTGATAGATATCAGCATGTATCAACATTTCCATTAGCTTAAACACTCTTCTACTTTATCATCGCCTTTAGCAACCAATTTAGCCTATTAATCGATCATTACCTTCACTTAAATCACTCCCGCTCATATCTTCATTAGCACCGCTTTACGTCTATCAGATCACCCACATCTTTTCTACTCCCATCAGTATCCACCAGCAACGGCACTACCTCAGCAGTGACATCACCACGATAATTATATTTAATATCATGTACAACATCAGCAGTAACAGCATCATGATTTCGCCTCAACTTCGTCGTTATAGTCCTCCACCACCTCCTCGGCATCATCATCATCATCATCACCATCATTACCTTTGAGGTTGTCGTCGTCGTTGTCATCTTCCTCTCTTTCTCCTTCCCATCACCACCTTCATGATTACTGTTATTATTCATTATCATCATTATCATCATCACCATCATCATTAACATCATTACTTTCATGATCTTCCCAATAAAAGGACCATATCATCCTAATACTTGCCTTTACTATGTTGAATATCATCATCACAAACAAAACCTCTTCCGCAATATTACATTCCGGTCCACCATCTTGTACCAACCATTATGGCTATATCTATGCCCATTTCTATATCACTTGGTTTCTGTATAATTCTATATATAAAGTTTTAGCCACTGGGGTGATTAAATGCGATACATTTTTAGTCCCTGGGGTGATTAAATGCGATATAACGAGTAGTTTGTCTTAGTCATTCTTTTTAGTTTTGAAACTAAATCACACACTCAAACACATCCACATACACATACATACGTGAGTGTGCGAAACAAAATCGTGAGCTTATGTGGCGTGTGTGTGCCACATATCAATAGCTAAGTTGAAAATAAGGTTTACCCTAAAAATTGCGAAGTAAGATTATGTACATGTCCTAACTTCCAGAAAGATTAATCGGGAGTGTTTTATCTTTTGAGAGTCCATGATTCTACAATTTTGTAATTATTGTACGCACGAACGCAATTGCTTTATTGGAAGGAAAATTTTAGAGTTAAAATTAAGAAGGCTTTTATTTTACCAGCAATCATGCTAAGATATTTCTAAATCATTTAAGATACTAGAAATGCAACCTAACAATGTGTCAGCAAAATTAGTCACAGGCGCTCCGAAACATATTCAGGGAGTGAACATTTTGATTTGACGAGTTTTAGCGATTAACATTGAAAAATTCATTCTCCGATTATAAATTCAATGGTCAGGTATTTTCATCACTTTGCGTGAAATGTTCTTAAGTGCCTTTTTAATAACGTGTATAATTCCAAGCTGACCATGAAAACGGGTCTTAATTATATTTTAGTGTTGATGAATATATGAAGAGATTTTTAATTTTATGATACTTGTTCAGGATAATGTATCTCTTATGTAGAAATTAAACACTTTTTGCTATATATATTTTATTAACATGATTCATGTTATTTCATTAATGTGCTAGATTTTCTATTTTTTAAGCCTTCATTTCTAGTGAATGAATGGAATTATTTAATGAATGGAATTTGAGATGTATTGAAATTGAATTGCTATTACTATATTGGTTATAAGCCGACTCAAACTTAATTAGGAACACTGAGCATTCGGTTCTAATTTCGAAAGCTTTCCCTGGGTAATTCCTCTTTCAATTCTCTGTGTGATAATAACATATTTAATTCAATGGATATTTTTCTAAATTCTCTAATGTTGTATTGTGATATTTTTAATCATTTGTTTCATATTTACAAAGTTTCTTGCATACGTTAAATGATTGCAAATGATTATTTAAAGTACAAAAAAAGCTGTATCCACTGCAGACGTGCGAGGCAAAAAGAATTCAAAACTGCCCAACACTTTTGTTTTAATTATCAATGTTTTTGTTTTCCTGTAAAACCCGATAGTTTTTGAATACATATTTGTCGGAATTTGTACGACTATATTAAAGGAAGTGTATAAAAGAACGAGCTTTGAGCAAAATCGTGGACACAATATTTTTTCCCAACGGTTACTTTCTCTTTTACTCTTTTACTTGTTTCAGTCATTTTACTCCGGCCATGCTGGAGCATCGCCTTTAGTCGATCCTAGGACTTATTCTTTGTAAGCCTAGTACTTATTCTGTCGGTCTCTTTTGCCGAACCGCTAAGTTACGGGAACGTAAACATACCAGCATCGGTTGTCAAGCGATGTTGGGGGGGGGGGAACAAACACAGACACACAAACATATACACACACATACATATATACGACGGGCTTCTTTTCAGTTTCCGTCTACCGATTCCACTCACAAGGCTTTGGTCGGCCCGAGGCAATAGTAGAAGACACCTGCCCAAGATTCCACGTAGTGGGACTGAGCCCAGAACGTTGCGGTTGGTAAGCAAGCTA
>NC_068985.1:94904089-94912563 GCF_001194135.2 Octopus bimaculoides | reverse complement strand
ATATATATATATATATATATATATATAATATAGGAGTCTGAAGTGTTGTTAGAAAGCCAGTGCTTACACACGTATTCATACGCACGTGTGTGTATGTGTGTGTATGTCCTTTATTAGTTGGGTGACCAGACTACCATTGATTTCATGTTCAGAGACATATCTCTGAACAACTATTCAAGTTTGTACCTTGGGGCATTGATGTGCGACTCCATCTTGGATAAAAATATTATAAAGCAATTGAATAGCATGAGATCCCGTGAAGTCGTGCGAGATATTAGAATAAGCAAATGAATATGCATATGAAAGGGGATCAGATCATGAATTATCATAACCCTTGTGTATAAGAGAGAGTGTGTGCATGCGTGCGCGCGCCTGGGGGGATAAGTGTTTGTGTACGTGCGTGTGCCAACGTACAGACACACACACACACACACACAGATATATGTATATGCATATATATAAGAGAATGCGCGTGACTTAGTGGTTAGGGCATTGGACTCAATATTGTAAGGTCGTGAGTTCAATTCCCGGCGACGCTTTGTGTCCTTGAGCAAGACACTTTAATTCACGTTGCTCCAGTCCACTCAGCGGGAAAAAATGAGATGTACCTGTATTTCAAAGGGGCCAGCCTTGTCACACTGTGTGTCACGCTGAATCTCCCTGAGAATTACGTTAAGGGTACACGTGTCTGTGGAGTGCTCAGCCACTTGCTGTTCTGTTGATTGTAAAGGATGAGTGCCACGATATATATATATATATATATGTGTGTGTGTGTGTGTGTGTGTGTGTGTGTGTGTGTGTGTATGAGTAACAGTGGAGGTATATGTGTCAGTCCATCATTATGAAGAAATCGTTTTTGTCAGATGAATTCATGAACTTCAAAATGAAGGACATTGAACGACAAAATGAAATACAAAATGATTTTACATAGTTTAAAATTCACGGAGCAAAATCATTTACAGTGATTCTGCTCGTATTTCAGTTGACAGAATGGATTTAACAGAATGGTGTATATTTTATCAGAATAGAAAAAAATTAGAGGTTAGGAGAACTTTTATGAGAGGGAAGGAATAATTGACAGCAGTGACCTAATTATCTCTACTTCTAACAGGAGAGAAAGTGGGGTGTGGCTCCATAAGTCTTGGGTTTAGCTATTAAGGAGTTATATAATTTCTACTTGCCAGTGGTAAGAAAAATGATTTGTGGTCTGGTCAACCTATTAAATTCTCAAGGCTGTTTGTGATGGAAACATTACACAAAATTTATCTCTACAAGCCGATAAAATCATTTTGAATTTCATGAATTCATCTGACGAAAAAGGTTTCTTTACAATTAAAGGAGTTGTCAGAAATGGCCGTAATGGATTAACACAAGTACCTTTACTGTTACTCATTTATATTTGATACACCTGCCTTGGAATTTGACCTTCGTAAATATTATGGACAGTATATTTAATACAACGTTCATATCTGAATAGCTCAAGAGCGGATTTATTTACTCAGCAGGTTCTAATTGTCTACATACACTGGATGAATATCATTCCGCCGGTACCTATGTACCATGTTTGATATTGACATAATACACTTGTGTGTGTATATTATTCTGACTTAAAGATGTGCGTCAGTTTAAGTACCTAATTCAGCTGAATCTTACTTTTATATTTATGTGTGTGTGCGTGTGTGTGTGCGTGTGTGTGTGTGTGTGTATTATATTTAACAGTTTGTGCAGAGATGTATACGCATGTGCGGATTCAACATCTCATGTTCGCCAACGTGTAGGGCGGGGTGGTGCACACCAAGATAGAAGCTTATAGATTTAGAGGCTGAAATTACTTAAAGCTTAACATTTTACTCTAATAACTGAATATTTCAAAAATAACAATTAATATACAAACCCAAATATATAATCCTAAACACATCGAATGTACCTAAGGTCGAGGTGACTTTCAAAACATGCGTTTGGCAATCAGCTCCACATTCATATAATAATTTTGCTGCTATATCTTAATGAATTGTTCATACTAAGATGTTTGTATTTGCTGATACTGATAATCTAAACAGCTAAATCTCTGGTTAACATGTAATGCCATTTCGTTTAGTATCGTTTAATATTTTCTAACAAGTTATGCACATATGGTTAGCTAAATGTAAGAATCAATAGAAGAAACATTTAAAATAATGGCATAAATCATGTTTTACCGTTGACAAATAATATTATTATTGAAATTACATCATGGAAAAAAATATATTAGCTTTTCCAAAACGCGCTATTTAATTCACTTATTTATTATTTTCGTCGCACAATCTGCAACTCAGTTATCTGCCACTCGGTTACTGACACTTTTTGTACGATGCAACGGTAGTGTATCAGTAACCAGGTCACTGGTAAACCCCGACCGTAAACTAACAAATGATCAACTGAGGTTAATATCAAATGAAGTTAATTTCCTTCGCACTTTAAGTGAGATAGTTTCAGCACAAGGACTCAGAGCAAATCACTTGCTAGACAAGTACATTTCTGCAATATTACTGGTGTAATATATCTTAAGTAGTCTGTTATTAAAACCACACTTTTCAGAAGAGGAGAAATAAGAGACGTTCAGAGAAAGTGTTTAGTTTCTGATATCAATGGTATTTTGTTTACATTTTCAATGCGATTTGGATTTATGAAACTATTTATTTAGACAAAAAATAATAAATCTTGATATTATAGTAATATGATTATGTTGTATTCACTTACTATGCGTTTTGTCTATGCACAAAATTCTCATTAAATATACCGAAATCTACCTGGTATTGCTAGTAGAATAATACATACGTCCATACATACTCCATACTAATGCACATTGTAAATGTAACCAAGAAGCATAACAGCAAACTATTGTGTCGACGCCCCCAAGCGAAGAAGTAGGAGCGCCCAAGAGATATAAATAGAGGTAGTCTACCCGTGGTAGAGGAGCAGTCAAGTAGAGATCATCCGAAGGTGCTAGATAGCAGTAGCTTGGGACATAACACAAACATAGAAGAAAATCGTAAAGGAATTTCAAGACGTATCTCAAATTGAAAATGTGACATTGTATTTTTGTTATTTCTTATACATTTTGTTAGAAACCAACTCTTTCCATACATGATGACTTTGAATATTTAAAAGAGAGAAGGGAGCATAGATACATGCATTCATATATACATACGTATATGCACACACAAACAGTCACATGCATATATTTTGCAAAAACATTTATTAAACTCCCAAAATTATTACATGGAATACAATAACTCAATTATTAATTTCTTGAATAATATACATTATATAAGTTTCCCTAATTTTTTTAACTGAGAAGTAACATTTGCTCCAACGAACATTAAATAATGTTTGTTGAATATATTAGTTTGGAATTTGGCAATGAAAATGTGTGCGCATGTCAGAGAATATTGTTACTCGTTTATAATGATTATTTACTATACAAAGAAGTATATATTATTGTTTCTATATAGCGATATATTTATGTGCGAGAAAACTTGATCTCACTGGCTTATATAATTTAGATATGTTCTTCAGTAATTTCCACAATACAAAAGAAATTCTATGCAGAAATATTTGCATTACACACAGAAAGAATTAGCATTTGCTAAACAATAGCTTCAGGAAGTTCCAATATATGTCATTGTGTGAAGATGTATTGGAATATTCATTAGACAAATTTGAATTTGTATTTGTTAAATACTAATTCCAGTAAAGTTGGTTAAGTTCTGTACAGAGATGTTGTAATATTCCTTAGAAGACACTAAAGCGCCAATTAAATTGCAGATATTCTCAGCAAATTATAAACAGATTATACCTGGAATATTTTTGGTGACACAATAGCACATATGCTTAAGTTTCTTGATATATATCTATACTCTCAGATGGGAAATACAATGCCCATTGTGTAAGATAATGATTTAGTGAAACATTTTATTATATAATAAAAACGCTTAATCCGATATATATTTCTTCAATTCTCTAGTCTGTTACTGAAAAAATTTATTAGATAGATAATAGTATTTCTACATCGTAAATAATCTCAGTGTAAATGAGAATATAGTCAAAGTTATTTTGTTGGCTAGATAAGCAATTTGGAAGACATTTTCATCTCAAAATGTTTGACAAGAAGAATATTAAATTTATCTTTTACTAAAATCAAAAATAGCACACAATAATCGTACAAAGTCTTAAACAACTTTCAGCATCGAATACGTATAAGAAGTTTAATCACGTAAATTGCCCATTAAAAACGTCATGCTAAATTTACATTTGATAACGCAAAAAAATTAACATTTCAAGATCCGTTTTGAAATATTATTTTGAATTCGAGGAAAATAAATTACAACGTTGTAATTAGCATTTTGATTCTTTCTCAGAACACCAAACTTAATATTAAAAAAAAAAAAACATGAACTTCGAAAACAAATGTTAAAACCTATAAATTGCAACAAACTTTAAAACTAAAGTATTTACACATTTTGCAATTTACCTCTCGGTGAAATTTATTCCATACTTATTAAAATGAATAAAAACTATTTCATTAATTACATTTCTCCAAAATCAGTTATATGGGAAATCGTTGCAATCCATATACTTCAAATATAATATTCTTTTCTACTCTAGGTATAACGCCCGAAATTTGGGGAGACGGGGCCAGTCGATTAGTTCGACCGCAGTGCGCAAATGTAACTTAATTTGTTGACCCCCAAAAGGATGAAAGAAAAAGTCGACCTCAGCGGAATGAATTTGAACTCAGAACGTAAAGACAGATGAAATACTGCTCAGCATTTCGCCCGGTATGGTTACATTTCTGGCAGCTCGCCGCCTTTAAAAAGTAGAAATAATGTTTTCTATTCTAGGCACATGGCCCGAAATTTTCGGAGAGGGGGCCAGTCGATTAGATCTATCCCAGTATGCAACTGGTACTGAATTTATCGACCCCGAAAGGAAGAAAGGCAAAATCGACCTCTATATAATTAGAACTCAGAACGTAAAGACAGACGAAATATCGCTAAGTATTTCGCCCGACGTGGTAACATTTTTGTCAGCTTGCCGCCTTATCTCAAATATAATATTGATAACATACTGTATAAGCGTAACAACCTCCTAAGCAGACCGAGTGCAGATATGAACAGCATATCACTCCATAATTGCCCACTGGCATATGGCGTAGTGGTAAAGAGCGCGGGCTACTAACACCAAGAATCCGAGTTCGATTCCCGGGAGTGACCTGAATAATAATTATAATAATAACAACATCGAAAAACACATTAGGAATGAGAACCCAGTTTCGAAATTTCCCCAAGACACCTGATTAAGGCTGGAGTGTATATCAGCCGAAATGTTGTGCTAAAAACAAACAAGATGAGGACAAATATCCGTCAATTGTAAATAATGTATTCTATGTTTAGTTGCATCTAATAAAGTAACCCATTCTAATTTGCCAACCTTAATATCTGAAGTTAGTTAAATATTTCTGTTTTCTGAAGCTCAAATTTATTCAACAAAAGCCTGGGAAACGTTTTCATCTGGAAAGTGTTTGGTTAATCTGTTATTCTTCAACTCCTCATAAATTAAAGAATGCTTCTTGTTCGAAAAATTATAGAATATCGGAAATGTTTGTTTTGTTATCGAGAAATCATTAAATATTTAATGATAAAATAAATAAAATTCTTCTTATGAACAATGCCATTCTCTGGTTTTAATATATTTTCGTCTATTTGTATCAACGCTTGTATTTCTTTCCGTTGATGCATTTCTTCCGTCATAGAAATATATTCATTTCTATGGAAAGACAAAAATCTTTCGCAGCATTATGTAACGTCCATAGTTCGATCTCCTCTCACCTTTTACATAATAGATTTTTGTTGCCACCTCGATAAATATACATGTGTTAGAAGTGTATTTGTAAACTATTACAAAAACAATAATGATAAAATATTTACTGCGATTATCTAAACGTTTCCCTACTCCTAATTTTTTTAAATCTAATTTATCTAAAGCAGTCTCTTCTCTATACTTCCTATTCTTATTACGTATCTGTTATCTACGTTTCACACAAGTTCTTTATCATCTCTCTCTATTTTCTAACAGCAAATGTATGAATTAAATATATGTGTAGTGTGTCCAATCTAATATATATATATATATATATATACATATAAAATATATATATATATGTGTGTGTGTGTGTGTGTGTGTGTGTGTGTGTGTGTGTGTGTGTGTGTGCGTGTGTGTGTGTGTGTGTGATGGTATATATCTTTTTGTGTATACGTGTATGTATATGCAAGCACAAACACATATATTGCCAGAGAAAATGAAGAGATGTAGAATCACTAGATGAAGAAAAACGACAGGTGATTATTTTTTTAAAAAAGTTATTGCGAAATACTTGGGAAGGAAGATATTTATTTGCATTCACCAAGCTTGTAGTATTATGTAGTATGATGATGTTAGTCAAAATTTGTTTACATTTTGTTTTTATATTTAATCTTTAGGTGTCAATGTTTCTTAAGATAGAGGGCGATGCAAAGTATCTCATTTGAATATCTAATGAGATACGAACATAATCAGTCCTGTTCAAAAATCTGTTTGAGATGGTTTCTGTGGTTTATCAACAGTTTCTGTAATGCAATGTATCATGACGTGACTGCTGGTTTCTTTACTTACAATGTTGAAGCAATTTTCGTGCATTTTTAATAGACGTAGCTTGATATATCCATATTTAGCGCGTCTATTCATTTGGTCACACGCATTTATATATTAAACCAACCATTTGAAGAGACTGTTGATATAAACGAGAATAAAGCAAATATCCTAAGGGAGAGAGGATGGAGGGAGAGAGAGAGAGAGAGAGAGAGAGAGAGAGAGAGAGAGAGAGAGAGAGAGAGAGAGAGAGAGAGAGAGAGAGAGAGAGAGAGGGTGTATATGTCGGCAAAAATGTTACGTGTGTTACTAAATGAGAAGAAAAATACATAGCAGACATGCACATAAATAACAGCCGGGTAACAAAAGAAAATAGACCTAAGTAGAGTGCCCTATTCACCATCTGTGAAACTGTTGTCCTGATTATTTTGAGAACTAAATAAAACAGTTACAACTCAGTTACCAGCATTTTCAAAGAGAAACGTTACTAAGATATTAAAAATATTTAGACAACGAAATACAACTCAATCTGTATGTCGCAGTTTTACAGAGAAAGCGTCAATGAAGCGTTATTTACTGCATCACTTATCGGAAAGAAAAGGGCGGCGAACTGGAAGAATTGTTAGTGCCGTGAAAAAAGATGTGTAGCGTGTACTCCGGTTCTTTACGTACTGAGTTCGAATGTCACTGAGGGAAACTTTGCCTTTCACATATTCAGAATCGATAAAATAAAACACTACTAAAATATTGGTGGTGATGTCATCAACTAAAACACACGTAATAAAATTGCTGGTCTTGTGCCAAAATTTTAATCAATTATAAAGCTTTGAGGTGGCCGAGTCATTGACGCGTCGGACAAAATGTTAACTGCTATTTCGTCCGATACACTACGTCTGAACTTAAATTCCGCCTAGCCGAATCTTCTATTTCATCATTCTGTAGTCGATAAAATTTGTATGAGATGTTGGCTTTGACGCAACATATAGAAAAATCATAAGGTGGCCAGCGTGTTTTGACTTTGCCTTTCCTCTTTCGAGGTCAATAAAATAATCACCCATTAAGCATGGTATCCATGCAGCTGACTAACAACTTCCCTCTGAGAAACTGCTGGCCTTGTGCTCAAACTTACAACCCACATTTCTAAGAAAACGATGGTAACGACAGTTGAAACATGGAGCGAAGATGTAGGCGTTGTCTTGTTATTTGTAGAACAGAAATTAGGTATTGATAGTAATCTTTTTCTTCAATTTATGTCTTTTGTTACGAAAAACGTCTTTTGTTACCAGAAATAAATTTGATGTTACAATTTTTTTCTCAGTATAGATAAATTTTCTTATAAAAGCGTAAACACTTTTAAAATTTCAAGATAATTTTTTTTAGCTTTGAGGGATAATTATCTTAACAACAAACATTTTAACAATGTAGTACATAACTTCAGCAACAGAAAGTTTCACCTTAAATTATCGAATAATATTAGACAAAATTAACAAATACACATTTTAAAAAAAATTCGTTTTATTTCACAATGCTATATGTCAGATATTATATGTCGTTTTCTTGTGACTGATTATATGCAAGAGAACAATGGTTGTTTATTTTCGAACTATAGTGTGAGACTGGTTAATACAATACGTATGAGAGATGGAGAAGAATATCAGTGAATCTGACATATCTGAGCAGACTTGGAACTGTGCAAGACTACATTTATACGTACACGTATCAAGGTATATCACACACATACAAACGGCAAACAAATACTTCTGCTCATATGAATATATATATATATATATATATATATATATATA
>NC_068985.1:94900165-94904079 GCF_001194135.2 Octopus bimaculoides | reverse complement strand
ATTTCAGAGACTCCACACTCTGTTTTCTTTGTATCTTTCTCTCTATCCCTCTATAATCTTCTATATTTTCCGTTTCTCCCCTTCTTCTTTGCTTTCCTCTTTCTCCCACTCCTTACTATCTTTCGTTTTTTCTCTTCTCCTCACTCCCTTTGTTTCTTTCTCTCATCGTCTCTCTTGTCCCCCTCCTCTTCTGTCTATTGCTCACGCGTGACTACAGGCTATTTCTCTCGCCCCTGTCTTTTCTGAAGAAGACGTCCACCGGAGCGGACGACATTTTTCTCACCTCCCGACATTTTTTCTTTTCTTCTATTTTCTTCTCTTAAATTTATTCTATTTCCTTTTAAAATGTCTCCCAAGTCTCCCAGCCCTTACCCATTACAATTTGTCTTAGCCTAACGGCCCTTAATGTCTGTTTTCGACCATTGTTTACTTTGTACGTCCATTCTGTTGTTATTTGTTCGTTCGAAGCCCTAACTCTCCACAAATTTTAAATTTTTTTTAATTTGTGGATGCTGCTGTCTTATGAAGTTATCCTATCTTGTTGTTAAAAGCACGAAATAGAGACGGGATGAAAATTTGGTAAACACTTACGGTAACAACATACGTGCTAAATACTAACCTTAGCTCTAACACGAAATAATATATCTATTTATAGCAGGGCCGGCGCTAAGCCCCTGCAACCCCTGCTGTCGCAGGGGACCTCCGCGAACCATTGGAATTATTATTTATGTAAAACTTGAAATTCGATGTTACACACAACTTAGATCATTTTCAGAAGAAAAAGCAACAGTAAGATTTCTAAATAATGAAACGTCTTCATATGGACGTTAATGTTCTTATTGATATAAGTCGTTCATGCATCCGGCCCTTTAGGCAATATACACTGTAGGATACCTTAGAATTTTTCTTCTGTAGCTTCAGCTTAGGGCTGCGGCCATGCTGATGCATATAGTTTATATGATAAACTTTATAAATTTTAAAGTTCAATAGTCCTGTGACACAATTTAGAAATATAGATATGATTTATTCAAATAATTGTTCGTGAAATTGACCTAATAAAATTAAGTACAGTACACTCGATATTTCATATTTTAATCTAATAGGACTATTTAAACTTCGATAGACATTAGAAGATGTTATATCTTCATAAACTTCCTATATATATTGTGGATATTTTCGGAACAACTCACCTTATTAACCTTATTAACACTTGATAGTGCACATTAAATTCCTATCTAAATGTCTATTCTTGGATATGGATTAAAAAATATTATATGCTGATAACTTACATTACCTAGTTTTAATCTTCTTGGAGTAACTCAACTCATTAACACAGGCTATTTTTATTTTAAATCAGATGTGGGTAATTATACTTCGATAGAGATTTCAAAATAGTGTATGCTGATAACTAACATTAGATAAATATCACCATTAACATGAACAGTGTAGAAATAGCTTGGCCGTAGTTACAATCGTAATCCTTCCCATTATACAGGGAACCAGCTGGTTCCACTCTTTATGAAATATTATCTTTGTTACCAACTCTGAAGCGTTAAACTTGTGAGGCTTTAAATTAAGTTATAAATTAAGTTCTAAAACAAATGGGATAAATCTAGTTACTTTCGTATCTTTACTGTTTGCTGATTTCCCCAAGGGAAATTGTACTTAATGGAGCAATACACGTGATACTAAATAAAGACTTTGCATATTGCTTGACAAGAGAACCCTCATTTGAGCAGATGATACTTAATCGATAATAGAAATAATAGGTTTAATTTGTGTTTTGCTTAATGTAAAATTGATACAAATAATTCTTTTAGTTTACAATGTTGGTACCGTACTAATTTCAAAACATGGAATCGGTAAATAACTCACCAGGACAAATATATTTTTTTTCTGATAATGAATAATAGAATAACTTACCCAATTGAAAAACATTCAGCTGATGCAGAGTGAAAGCAATAATTAGTTATTTACCAAACCATTCTCGTTAAGTTTTACAAAAAGAATTCTAATTATGTTCGAATTAATTAGATAGAAGTGAACAATTGAGTCATATAGAGGGATAAAAATATTAATAAACTACACCTGTGATCATAATTCCATATCATAATTCAATAGTTATAATTAAAATGCAATGGACAGTAAATCAGAAAACTACTTGAAACGGGAAAAAGACAAAAAGAGATTATCGAAAAATCCCATCCTGTTTTATTTTGTAAAGAATTAATTACTACTTTAGTTCTTGAAAGAAAAATCATTTAGATAACTTACTGAATTAAAAGCATAATTATATGTTGTTGTTGTTTTTTTTCATTTTTCAACAGATTTCTTTCCTGGTTTTGATCATTAAAACTGATAAAATTTCGAGTGCGCTTTCATAGGCAACATACTACTAATTTAATTGTCAAATTTGCATACTTGTCTCACCATTTTGTACTGGAGTACATCGGGTTGAATGTTAGCATTTTAGTAATTCACTCACATGGAAAAATAATTGATAAGGGACTCTATTAGATATTAACTTTAGCGAACGATGTAATGCTGTACAGGAAATTTTCCCACCCGATTAAGATTTGATGATTATATATACTTTACACTAATTCTCAAGAACAAAAGAAGTATGATACTGCTTTGGAATGCAATAATAATCTTGAAATACCCTGAGAAGATATGACATTGTATTACCTATTTTAGACAATTCATCTATATCCAGGCAATCGATGGCGGATCCATTTTCTGCTGCTCTTTCAAATATGTTTGGTGCGAAGATGCCTCAGTGTCGCCAGTAATGTCGTGTAGCGTTCAATCCCCTTCACGGAGGATATCACTGTTTCTAGTATTATCGTTTTTATAGCTACCATGTAGAAATATGTGTATATAGAACTTAAAGTCAACCTGCTATACATACCAAGTGTATATATATATATATATATATATATATATATATATATATATATATATATTTTTCTCTGGATTTTCCCTCATGATTTTGGGAACTGGAATCGAACTCGGAAACTTGGGGTTAGTAGCCCGCGCTCTTTACCACTACGCCATATGCCCACGGACTTTTCTGCTTGGAGTTCGGCTTGTATATGTACCAGAAATACTAACCGCCCAAGCAACAGCCATAATGACAGTGGTGGTTATGAAAACTTAAAACTTAACCCTTATAGTGATGCAAGCAACTCGGACGACACCGGTATCTATTCTAATATGAATGACGATTATAAAGGTATAATAATAAAGATCACTGTTTAAATTTTCACCTTTCCAATGGAAGTGCTGTTGCTGATAAAAGCATTCTCACTCTCTCTTGCGTAACCCTGGATTATACGAGAATTTCTAATGGATATAATAATGATTATCACTCTCAGCGATTGTTGAATAACACAGGAAATACTAAACTTGTGTACCCTTTAAATAATTTATGCCGCACTAATAATAGTATCTATAAATGTTATGTAATAACTGGTCTTTAGATAATCATCATGAGGCTAAAGTTACATCACTCGCGGGAAATAGCTTAGTGATTTAAAAACCAAAACATTTAGATTCCATATTACCTGGATCATAATAAAATATGCATTACCCTATTCAAATGCCAGGTATATGTAAACAGTTTGCTGCGCTGACGTATAGGAAATACTGAAATATTCATGTAGTGTTCTTAACAAAGCTAAAGAACTTAGAGTGTAATGCTATTATTACATTAGGAACATATTCCAAACATTCGAATGCAAATACTTTACCTTGCTAGCGTCTACTTAACCATACTATATATATATATATATATATATATATATATATAATATGTGACAATTAGTTGGTTGTCATAATAAAATTCAGAGTTTATATATGTATGTATATATAAATATACGTATACACATACACACACACACATACACACACAC
>NC_068985.1:94896261-94900128 GCF_001194135.2 Octopus bimaculoides | reverse complement strand
ACGTATATATATATATATATATATATATATATACGTATATATATACATATATATATATATATAATATATACATAAATATATATATACAAATATATAAGCACACACGAATGAACATACATTTATGAATATGCCTATTTCTAAAACACAACTTAAATGTCTTTAGAATATTAAGCAATAGAAACGGCTTATTAGATTCAGCTGTTGAAGTTATGGACAGAAATGAAAGGAAATAAGGCGCTTTGTGATCTTGTGAGGAATACGAATCTAGCTTGAAAATAAGATGTTAATTGTGTTTCCAAATCTAATTAGAGGTTAATTGCTTAAGGACACCATTATGTAAGATGACATGCTATGCTGAATGGCATAAACTGACGTTTTACTTATTTAGAATTTTTCTGTGAATGCTGACAGACGGTGAGCAGTTCTAATGGCCGCTAATTACCGATGTTTAAATAAAAGCACAACAAAGTCAGAAACACTTAAAGAACGCAGTTGCTCCGGAGAGAAAGGAGGGGGAACGATGCTAGAATGTCACGTGCATTAATATAACTTTCGAAAGCCAAGTGCTGTGGCTCAATAATGTTAGTAGGAGTCTGATAGCAGAAAGCCGAATCCATAAGGAACCAGAATGGCGGGATTCTGTCCGGGTGGCTCAAGAATTGTGTTTGCTGGAAGGTGGATTCAATAGCATATTGGAGGTCCTCACTACAGAACAGAACATATAAAGACACAAACATTACAAATGAACCAGTTTTGATGAAGAGTTGGCAGCCTTCTGCAAAGTGAAGAAAAAATTCGTCTAAATGCCGGATAATTCACGATCAAATTTAAGCAAACTTTTGAAGTTTTCCAGTTAGACGTAGAGAGATATGGAGACATAGAAATTGCTTATCAACTTAGATGAATGACTAATGTCAACGAGGCACACATTTTAAAGCACTTGCCACATCAGTAGTGAAAGGATTGCCAAGTAGGTGTAGACTATTCTTCGAAAATGAGCTTATTGAATTCAAATATACAATACCAAAATGTATTTCCTAACAGACATAATAGAGTATTCGTTAATTATCCCATTGCAAAGCCTTATGCATAAGCATGTGTGTCGACATTTTCTGAGAGTGTTTGCAAATTTCTTAAATAAATAACTGTTGCTAAACCTTTCTTCATATTTGATTAGAAACCATAGAGATTCATTGCATCTTATCTTAGTCAAAAGAAGGAAAAATAAACAAGTATGAAATTACTTATTCAGTTGCCATTTATCCAATGGTTATGATAACACAAGTATTTTATAAATGATATCATATCTTTTATAAGGTACCCACCAGTTTTTTTTATTTCTTTGTTTTACTATCTTATATATTTGAAAACAAATGAAGATATTTCTCAACTAGTTTCTACTAATTTAATTATCCGCATTCTCTTCTTACACATTAACGTTAAATGAAAATATAAGAACACATTTAAACATTTTTTTGATTACATTATATTAAGTCCTATAGATTTCGAATGTTACAATAGTCACTTTAATTAAGTATTCCTAGAAATAATGTCTGAGACTAAATTTAACTTGTATTATAATATACTTTTCTGTACATTGCTTGTAAAAAAAAACAAAAACAAAAACAGATAGTATCAAATTTGATGACAATGCAAACATATACAGTTAACTTACTTAACATGTACATCAAGCCAATTAGTTTCCAGAAACAATGTGATCATTGCATTGTATTGTGTTTGGCTTAATTTCATTTTCCATTTAATATAACGCTACAGGAAACAAAGAATTGTTGTACATGAGAAATTAATATGGCCCGTGGCTATTGATTGCTATAGTATATTGTCGCCAATTGTGTGACAAGGAAGATATATTTGGCAAAAGAACTCGCTTCCTGGAGGTAGACTTACATGGAAACAAAAGAAACGATCGGCAGCCATTGTAGTTCTTTAAATAGCGAATATATTTACTAATGCAACTCTATTGTTCAAAGCGGATATATGATAAATTATTGCATACAAAAGTTCATAATGATACAGAATTGCAATTTCTGTGTATACTAATTTTGAAAAGGCATAATTTCATACTGAAATGAAAATCTCACTCAAAATCAAAATGCATAAGTTTATAACACGTGAATGAATCATTGGCATTATCACTCTTACAAATAATTTTTATAGCAACATGTGCCTCTTACTAAATTGATTCAAGTTTATAACATGCAATTTTCCCTAAGGCTAGCCGCTATTGTACTGTAAATTAAAGATGAAAAAATACGCAGCATTTGAAAATGTTAAAGTAGTGGGTTTTAAAAAGCGACGTTCAGCCACTGATCTTGCAGCAATGTGAAGTAGCTGGTTTCAAAATCTCTGAAAGAGATTCGCTTAGTAAAGTTACTAAATAGTAATGCTTGTTACCACTTTTACATGGCTGTTCTATGCAAAACAATGTTACCACATTTTATCCCCAGGAAAACATCTTTTCTAGCTAGTTAACGACACAACCTTTGTCTCTTATATTGCGAGTAAAGGTGTGAACCACTCCATCTCCAGCGTGGCAAAACCAGCCGACCATTTATACATGTGTGTGTGTGTACAACAATTTCATTCCTGTTTTCCTTTAATCCTCTCAAAAGGCCATGGACATTCTCCAAGTGTGCAAGGCAATGGGACTGAATCTGGAACCGCGTGGTTGAGAAGCAAGCATGTTACCACATAGCTCTGCTTTTAGTTTATTTTGACTTAATTCAATCTCTGTGTAACTATTTGTAGAGCGTTTCAACTGCGTGCCGTGAATGTCTTTATTTAAAAAAGGAAACAAAAAACACAACAGGTATTTGTTTATGTGTCTGTTTGAATGGTTTCTTCTGTGGGCGCTTCTCTATGAATGGCATTTCATGTTTCTCTAAAGAAATGTATATACAGGGCGGCCCAAAAGTAGGTTTACAGTTATTCAACTATCTCTTTCGCATTCATATATTAAGTTTACATCTTAATTATAAAAAAAATTATATAGAACCATTATTCTATGGTAATTTATTTAATTGTAAGATAGAAATGTGAAGGCACATGGCTCAGTGGTTAGATCGTCGAGCTTACGATCGTGAGGTTGTGAGTTCGATTCCCTGACCGGGGTGCGTGTTGTGATCTTGAGCAAAACACTTTATTTTACGTAGCTCCAGTTAACTCAGCTTCAGAAACGAGTTGCGACATCACTGGTTCCAAACTGTATTGGCCTTTGGCTTTTCCTTGGGTGGTGTGGAGAGGGGAGACTGGTAAGCATGGATGACTGCTGGCCTTTCATAAACAACCTTGCCCGGATGTGCGCCACGGAGGGTACCTTTCATGATGGAAGGGTATCTTCTCCAAGATAGAAATTTAAACGTAATAAATTGTTTTAAAAGAAATTTAAAGTGCCTATGTGATAACTGTAAACATACTTTTGGGCCACCCTGTATATATTTATGAATGGGTGGATAGATACAATTTCTACGTTGCTTTTTGTATGAAATACATCCCTGGTAAATGGTTTTATTTGTTTCTGTTTTGTTCGGTGATGTTTTAGAGTGTGTGTACGTGTACATGTTTGTGTGTGTGCGTATACACGTTTGTGTGTGTGTGTGTGTGTGTTTGTTCGTGTGTGAAGTCTTTCAGCTAAAGGTTTCGATTGGATTTATTTGGAAAAGTAATTAAAGATGTGTCGTCTCTAATGAATTTTGTGTCTCCTGTTGATTTTCAAGGATTTGTATTCGTGTAAAACATCTGTGTTTCCTAATTAGACAGATAAGTTTATTTGTGACGTGTTTGTATGTATGGTTCTGGTGATTCGTACCGAATTGTACATGTATATATATATATATATATATATAT
>NC_068985.1:94891856-94895240 GCF_001194135.2 Octopus bimaculoides | reverse complement strand
TATATATATTATATACATGTGTGCGCATGTGTTTGTGTGCGTGTGTGTGGGTGGGTACACGTAGATGGTCAGTTGGTATGCTATTTTTTAGGTGTAGTTATTGGTCAGTGGTTAAGTGACAAAATAAAGTACTCGGGGTGTTAATGTCGGCATTTGTAATTTGTCGTAGATTTTTTTTTTTCATTAGTTAAAGAAAAAAATTAATAAATGGTTAAATGGAATAAATATGATTATGTTCAATGGTTTACTCAACCAGTGGCCGTAGAATTTCTGTTGCTTCTGCAGGTTCAGTAAAGATCCAAGTGAAAAGCAGAACTGCAAAATTGTTTGCACTAATGTGGTCCTTGACACAGAAAGCTGTGTCAAGGTCTCAGGATGGACGGTGACAAGGTAATAAAGATAGCATTAAAGGATCACCTGCTGGAAAGCGAAAGTGAAAGTGAAAACACATGGCAAGCGTACAGCAGTTGAACATGAGCAGAGAGAAATGCATCTTACATTAGGAAAGACAAGAAGAGTTGCTCAAACTTTGCATGTCCTCAATATGAGATACATAATATATACCCTTAGCCTAGGAGTTGTTTTCTTTCCTTTATAAGTGATTGAACGTATAGAGTGATCATTAACCACCCACACGCATTTATGCTTAATGACACACACGCACATAAGTATATGAAGATCATTATATAAATGGACAACCCAGAATCGGATAATCCAGTGTCTAGGTTTCGGACTCTTCAAATACGTTTGTCATCGTAAATTTGGTTATTTTTCATCAGCTGGATTTACCTGGACAATATTTCAAATGTTGCTACATGAATGCCAGTATACTCATATTTTACAACAAATGCCCCACGCAGACTCATATATACAAATACATTCAGTTACCTAATCATATTTGAAAACAGATGCTTTCCATTAAAGCATCCCATCTAAATCAACAGTAGGCCCTGCTTTCATTAGAAGCAAATCCTTATCTTCTTTTCCAAATAAACTCATTCAAAATAGTCACATGAAAAACTACACACACATAACAAAAGAAAGAAATATATTTGTGTAGACTATTTCTGGCATGTGAAAATCACAGCTAATCTGCGTATCTTTGGGATTTGTCCATCCATTGAATGCACAATTCAATATATTTTCTGCTAGCACTCTCTAAACTACACTATATTAGTCACAAAATTCCTCAGAATATCACGCAATGTCCATGTATGTCATTTTCTATAATCTACCTGTGAGTTAAAGACCTTTCTTCACTGTATATCATACAAAATTGACTTCTCAGATAAAATAATTGTAATTTGCACACAACATTGATTGACACACAAATAACCTGCAACACTTGCACCACATCATATGCATACTCAGTGATGTATGAAGTGTAGTAGAATGAATATGTGAGAATATAGTCTCTTTCAATAGCGCAAAGTAACAATCTCTACACAAAAAATAAAACAGATTTTTATGGCTGTGTAATCAAACGTGAAAAAGTTACGAAATCAAAATGAATATTCTGATATTCTTTGATGCATTTTAACTTTCCTTCTACAAGTTTATATCGTATAACTTTGAGTTTTGAATGATTTGAATATTAGTGGCAATATGGCTTTCACTCTAGAGTTCCTATGGGAGAGATAAAATACCATAGAATAAATAATGATATAATTATGTTCCCTCGTAAGATCAACGGAGAAAGCTGTAACGACATAAAAATATTTAAATTGATATCTATCTAGGTATTACATTTGTAACTGAAATGGCTTGTATTAAAGTTAGTCACAGTGTTTATTCTTTCTGAATATTGTTACTTTGATTTTAACAAAGAAATTTCAAACAAATGGCTACAGTTAGTTTGAAGCCATACAACTTTCATATAACTTTCGTGTCGCTTTTTGAAGTTCGTCCAATAAAATTTTGTTTATTGGGGGAAAAAAAAAGAAAGAAAACCGAAAGGAAAAAAATGTCCATAATACGTTAAAATTAGAAAAATATAATTACGGTTCCTGATATTCTCAATAAGGTTATATATTAGCTCATAATTAATTTTTAAATGAATTCATTGCAATTCAAAGATTTCTAAGTAATGAATTCAGGTAATAATTTCTAACTTGTATGTGAAGTTAGGAAGTTAACTTTAGTTTGAAATAAAAACAAAAAATTAAGTAAAATATATTTTGTTTTCTATTTCAAAAATTTTTGAACAAGTTCATTGACTATTTTGAGTATTAAATTTTCATTTATCGAAATTATTGCAAAATGGAATATATGAGAGGAAAGAAATTACTTTCGCCTACAATCAAGATAAATGCAGTAACAATAGACATCATTAATACGAAAATATATTTAAAAAAAATTAATGTTTTAAATTAAGCGGTTATATTTCCAGTAAAATGTGTACTGTCCACTAAATTCGTGAATGAAGATATCACATTCATTTATTTTTGCTTCTATTTCATAAAACATTATTCATATTTCAAAGCGTTTAAATACGAAGTTAGATTCAATGAAAATTATTTTTGTTTTCCTCTTCGCCACGAAAATGAAGACATAGCATACTACGTTGAATAACATTGATAAATGTATTTTAATTACTGGATGAAAGATGTTTATTTACTGTAGATACTATGTATTAAATGATGCAGACGTTCAAGTATATGATTTGCCGCGTTTTAGCTCACAAAACGCATACGCATACTCAACTCCATGTTACATTCATATTATAAATGAAGTGCGCAGGAGTCTATGATGACGAACGTCTACACCAGTGTATCAAGACCATATCTACACCGACCAGATACCAACGCATTGCAACGGCTGATGCAGCTGCGCCGGCTGATACTGATTAGATCATAACCTCAATATACTTTTACGATTCGCATGATATCCGAGTGGCGCTATGGAAACTGTAGCATTTCTAAGTGACTCCAAAATATATTTTGATTGCGCCCGACAAGATGGCGCAGATGTATCTAAATAAGCACGATTAAAATTTAGTTCAGTCTTCAAAAAGATGCCCTTCCAAATGCAAGTTCCTATATGCATATGTATGCACATACGTAGACAAACAAGTGGAAAACTTTAAATATAATTCTTCGAAAATTGGTTTCATCTTGTAATAAATTCAAAGGCCACTATCAATATGATTCTGATCTAGTTACCAACTTCTTGCCCATGCACAATCATTATCCATGAGAATCCGGTCTAGTTGCCAACGATTTTACTAGAACTGTTATGTAGTCAAGAGTGGCACGTTCCTAGTTATTAAAGAACCGACCTGAGACACATAATGTAAGATATTTCTTTATATATAAGTATACGCATGTATAAGTGTGTGTGCATGCTGGTGAGTGTGTGTGTGTGTGTGTGTGTGTGTGTGTGTGT
>NC_068985.1:94888087-94891846 GCF_001194135.2 Octopus bimaculoides | reverse complement strand
GTGTTATGTGTGTGTGCGTGCGTGTGTGTGTGTGTGTGTTCGTGCGTGTGTGTGTGTGTGTGTGAAAATGGTAAGAAAAAGGAGGCTAGTCAGAGATTTGTATTCTTAATTATCATCTCATTTCCGGGAGCCATCAGAAATAATTGCTGGTGATACTCTGAAACAGGATGGAGGTCCTAAATATATGATTATTCAAAGTTCTCACTAAACTTCTTATTCTTGTATATATATGCATACATACATACATACATACATACATACATACATAGAGAGAGAGAGAGAATCAAAGTTGTTTTATTATACACGGGTAGAAATATAAGAAAAATGGAAGTTGAAAATGCACTTTCTTACCTTGTAGATTAAATTTAGAGAGCCTTGATTGTAACTAAACATGTTCACTCAACCAGCTTCATGTTATGCTATCGAAGATCTCAGACGAACCTGCAACAGAGCAAGGAATTAAAATATGCGCAATATCAAACTCCCTCCTTGATGTATATATATATATATATATATATATATATATATATATGTATATATATAGAAAGCGAAAGAATAAATAAGGGAAACAGAATTAGCCGTACGCTTTTGCTTGTTATATAAATTAATTTACATTTGTTACAATTGATATATGCATTTATTATAATCACATCTTAATACAACTCTTGACATGGCCTGCTCAATACTAACCCATTAATCTATCAGCGCTAAGTTCCTCAAACAATATTTGAGGTGAATAAATCTTGTTTTTGTATTCAGGACTCCGAAATCTTGTTTTAAATCTCTAACGGACAATTCGTCACTAAGTGAAATTAAGTAATGTTCAGGATATTCTCAACGTTAAACATTTCGAATGTTTAATCGAAAGTCCTATAATACAATTTACCCGGAAATTTAGTTCATGTATGAAATTCTACAAAGTTTTGTTTTCATTACCCAACGTATAGCAACACGTTATTCCTAATTGATACGTGTGAAAAATTGTTTACATACATTTGAAAACAGATGCTGTCTTCTGCCTGATTTTACAGCTGCAAAGTGTATGTAATAAGCCATTCGCGCAACTGAAAACTATCTTCTGTACCAGTTAATGGGAAAATGTGATTCATAGAAAGCAATTTTATTTTAACGATTGCAGTGTGGACGTAAGTTAGCCATTCGGATACACACAAAGATCTTTAACTTCACTAAAACGTTTACTTGTAGTATGATGTTGACATTTGTAATATGATGTCAGTGAACAGGTCGTAGTTTGGATCGACAATTTCGGCACCATATTACACATTCATTCTTAAGGGAAGTTAACTGTGTTTGTGAGTATCTGATTGGCTAACTGAAGTTTCCCACGCTGCAATCTCTTTAGTTTCAGCACACGACTGCATGCCAGAACACTCTATATACAAGTACATCTCTATAATTAGGTGGTAAAAGAGGAAAGTTCTTAATGACACGTCATTGAAGCACTGATGACTGTGTTTTCTGGTTGTGTTGTCGCCATTTAATACAGATGTACTTCAAACATTGATGTAACATTACAGTGCTTTGTAGATATTATAACTTCATGTATACAGTATATCATGCAATGGTATGTAAATGTATATTTTGCATATTGAGTTTGATATAAACAGTCTGGCATAGACATACACGGCGAATTAACGTTACTGAATATAGGACGCGATAAACAATATTAATTATCGTTTCAAAATACTTCTCCGAAACCAGAGTAGAATGGGGAAAATATCAGCATGGAAAATACAGTTTCTGTCAGACCGAAAGAAACCATTATATAACACTAACAAATAATATGACATTAATGATCCGTCTTTATAGATTTCCCAATAGTGAATGTCTCAAAGAATGGAATAAAAAGTTACAGAATCATAGAACATAATAGTGTTCTCTAATCAACAGAATATATTGGAAAATACATGGTTTTCGTTGATAATCTATAGTTACTAGCTTGCAAAAATAATTGCTGAAACATTTCTTTGAGAAGATAAGCAAGCTTTTTTATATATGAACCATGTTTGGCATCACCAGGTAAAAGAAGTCTTAATATCAATGCTTCTGAATTTTCAGTAGCAGGAATGAGGACAGAAACCTGAATGTCAATCGCATATGTTAACCATTCCTTTAATATTTCAAACAGAGTATGTGCGGAAATGCTAGCCTGAAGTTCTGGTAATGACATGGTGTCTTAAAAGACTGAGATATTTGTTTCAGAAAAAAAAAATATATGGTGATGTTTCCGGGTGAATATCTCAAAGCACTCTCAGATGTGGATGTTCATATCAATAGAAAGGGATTTCGAAATAATTTGTATACACGATACCTTACCGATGTTGAGGAATAACTCCGTTTGGTGCATTGTTTTTATAAGCACATTACATTCTGACATAAATAATTTCAAATTTTGTCATTAGGCGAGCAAATTTGAAGGAGTGAATAATTCAATTATATCGACCCCTTTGTGCAAGTGGTACTTATTTGAACTCATAATGTAATGTCGGAAGAACCGTCGCTAACCAAGTTCTCCTACGCGCTAAAGATTCTGCCAGCACGCATCCTTCAGTCTCTGACGTGATTAATAAAATAATTTTTATTGTTCTTATCACGAGTTTTTAAAAACTTCAAAAATCGGTTTAATATATGTTTACTTTATGCTTCCTTACAAATTCCTATCACTGGAAACGAATGATAAAACTGATTCTTTGGAAATACATTTTACCAAGTATTCTTTAAAAATGACAGTGAAGAATTGTTGGCACTCCGTCGCTTACGACGCCGAGGGTTCCAGTTGATCCGATCAACGGAACAGCCTGCTCGTGAAATTAACGTGAAAGTGACTGAGCACTCCACAGACACGTGCACATTTGACGTAGTTCTCGGGGATATTCAGCGTGACACAGTGTTACAAGGCTGAACCTTTGAATTACAGGCACAACAGAAACAGGAAGTAAGAGTGAGAGAAAGTTGTGGTGAAAGAGTACAGCAGTGTTCGCCACCATCCCCTGCCGGAGCCTCGTGCAGCTTTAGGTGTTTTCGCTCAATAAATACTCACAACGCCCGGTCTGGGAATCGAAACCGCGATCCTATGACCGTGAGTCCGCTATCCTAACCACTGGGCCATTGCGCCTCCACGACAGGGAAGAATAATCCTACTCTATACTACTTCTAACAACACCATGCTATCTAGTACTGTTCGTTATCGTGCATATTCTTTCCACAATTTATGACTCCCATGCTGTAAGATATAACACTAAATTAAAATACTGTCAACTTAGTTAGACATAGTAAGATGGAATATAAAATCGGGCTTCCACCTCCAATTTTTACTGACGTCGAGATCGAATAACAGGTCTGTGACATATTAATTATGGAAATGTAAAACGTTATGGTAAAGTATGGAAAATAATGAATACTATTTTAATTGAAGTTCATTAATGCTCCAAAATTTATCAGATATGGAATAAAATTCTGTCAGCTAAAAGGTATTCAACTAGTTTTATTGCGAGGAATTTTGAAGTCCATGCAATTCGAATTATAAAAATTCAGGTCATATAATATACTTGCCAAAAAAGAAAGGTCAGTTTGGATTAATTAATAACAGCAATTTAATTAGAAGTTTCATATGTATGTCCCCAAATGCGCTCGCGCGTATGTGTGTATACGGTCGGGAGGATGTGCGCACGCAAAGTGTTTGGATGCATATCAAACTTAAAATAAAACGATGCTATTCTTTATTGCAATATATATATA
>NC_068985.1:94885533-94887977 GCF_001194135.2 Octopus bimaculoides | reverse complement strand
TGTGTGTGTGTGTGTGTGTGTGTGTGTGTGTATGTGTTACAGAATGGAGTATTATATTTTACAGCATGCGAGTCATACATTTTGTGGAATGAATAAGCATGAGACCTAGCCCAATGTACTACGCAGTAAGACTGAACCCGGAATCATGTGGTTGGTAAGCAAGCTACTTACCACACAGCCACTCCTGCGCCTATTATATATATGTTTATATATATATATATATATACACATACATAAATATATACGTATGAATATATGTACGTATGTGTATGTATGTATATTATGTGTATGCATGTGTACGATTGTGCGTGTGCGTTGGTGTGACTGTGTATACGAGTGTGTGTGTAAGTATGTTTGCTTTCAACAAATTCACTGCATTAACTCTCTATATGTTGTCATCATTAGAGCAGATAATTGACGAAGAATTTACAAAGTCTGAGTGTTTATTTTGCCTAAAAGATTGGTAATGCCCCTTCCCACGTGCTCTCCTTCAGTAATTCTTCTTATGGTTTACTATCGTTATTGTCAACAATCAATACTGATTTTTTTTTCTTTGTATGTATGTGTGTGTGTTCAATTCCGTAATTTGCGCATTCTTTGAACGTTATTACATCATTCTAAGACCCAGAGTAATCCGATGCAGCATGTGGTGTTCTTATGTAACCAGTGCCATTTGTCTTGAACGAAAATGTAATCACGTTGAATGTCAGGAATGAAGATTTACGCGATATACAACATCTCAACAGTTAAAAGCAATTTCATTTCAATCTACTGGAAGCAATCAAAGAAATAAGATTTTATTAATTAATTTGCCTTTGCGGCATACACATACACATATAGACCAAACGCACATACATATATGAAAGTGGATACAAACGAACACACACGCATATACACACGTACATACAAACGCATGTATGTATATATATTATATATTTTTGTCTAAATATGTATATGTATCGTGGCATTCCAACGGTTACGACGACGAGCGTTCCAGTTGATCTGATCAACGGAACAGCCTGCACGTGAAATTAACGTGTAAGTGACTGAGCACTCCACAGACACGTGCACCCTTAAAGTAGTTCTCGGGGGAGATTCAGCGTGACACAGTGTGACAAGGCTGGCCCTTTGAAATATAAGTATAACAGAAAGAGTGAGAGGAAGTTGTGGGGAAAGGTACAGCATGGTTCGCCAACACCCCCTGCCGGAGCCTCGTGGGGCTTCAGGTGTTTTCTCTCAATAAACACTCACAAAATCTGGTGAATCGAAACCGCGATCCTACGCCCGCGAGTCCGCTGCCCTAACCATTGGGCCATTGCGCCTCCCATGTATATGTATAGTATATAAATGTATATGATGTATACATATAGATGTAGGTATGTAGATATATGTATGGATATATGCATATATTTATATATTATTTATATTATTTTATGATCGAACGCCACGCATCCTTTTCCAAGTATATATATATATATACATACATTTATATATACATGTGTGTGAGATGAAAATGCCATTTGCTCTTGTGGTGTCTATCATACGAACCAACTCCAGGAACATCTAGGTGCCGGTCAAAGTCTCCTCTACACCACGAATGCATATGGTTAGTTACGCAACACTCGTAATGTCCGTGCTTTATCAACTGCAACAAAAATGCAATAAATGACTTGTCTTTGCGCTTCAGTTGCCTGTGTAAGTCTGCAGAAAATCTGAAATCCTATCTGCCGCAGTATTTCTCGTCAGGTCGGCAAATGTCTGTCACTTCTCGGGGCATACAATTTCTGCAACCTTCAGTATGTATGTTTTCAGGAACTCACCCTCACAGTATGGCTTAGATGTTAATTCTATTTCTCTAGCTTTTATTGCTGCTTGACTGATATCTCGGCTTTGGCTTCAAGCAGACTGCTGTTTCTTCAGATCCGCCCAAAATTTATTTACTTTCTCTCTTCTCATTTGTCCTTGAAAGTCATTGTATTTGTCGGCATGATGAGTCTTATAGTAGCGCCAAATGTTATATTCCCTGAGCACTGAAACCTGCTGCGAACACACCAAGCACACAGATTTTTCCATTCACCCCCACGAGTATGTAGGAAAAGGACGATTTTTCTTGAAATAATCTACATTCTGTATCCACTTCTTTCCTTTTTGTCAAAGACATTTTGGGTGTGAACAGAAATGACTTGTTGCAGTTGATAAAGCACGGACATTACGAGTGTTGCGTAACTAACCATATGCATTCGTGGTGTAGAGGAGACTTTGACCGGCACCTAGATGTTCCTGGAGTTGGTTCGTATGATAGACACCACAAGAGCAAATGGCATTTTCATCTCACACACATGTATATATAAATGTATGTATATATATATACTTAGAAAAGGATGACCTAAGAAGTTGAAAACACGTCGTCAGTCATTGAATTAATTTCAAAAAAATATATATTT
>NC_068985.1:94884163-94885474 GCF_001194135.2 Octopus bimaculoides | reverse complement strand
CACCCCTGCTGTAGCTACTCTGTTGTTGTTTTGAGGTAATATAGTAGTTTAGTAAATTGAATGTACTTAACCTTGTGCATAGTGGGCATTATCAAAACGACAATTGTAAAGTCTTGAAGAATTATATTTGGATACAAAAATACAGATAATTGAATTATGGGAAGGAATATCTCGCTTAAGTTCATAATATTTTTCTAAGAAAATAAACAAATTTTCAACAAACAAATTATATCTATAATGTTTGTAGATATGCGACTTGGAGACCAGTAGACTCATAGAAATTCTATACATATTTAATAGTCAACATTTCTTACGGGCAAGAGAAAATTGAAAGGGAAAGAGAATACCGAGAAATATCTAGAGAGATGCTTAATGAGAATGGCAAATAATGGAGGGAATTAGAGAGAGAAAGACAGAGAGAGAGAGTGAGAGAGAGAGAGAAAGAGAGAGAGAAAGAGGGAGAGAGAAAGAGAAAGAAAGGTGGTTAGAGTCAGAAAGATATTATTTCCTGAAAATTTCTCAAGAGGAAAACATTGCTTAATAGTCTAACTTCTTTCAATATTAAATATATAATAAATAATTTGCTATAAAAATGAATACTTGAAATCAAATAATAGAAAAGTTTGGAACCATATTTTCTGATTCCAGCAATTTTATCACAGTGCATGAATTAACATAAATCGGGTTTTTATCATCGCAATATGTCAAAATTTAATGCGCTCTGAGGAATATAAATGTATTTTACACGATAGAATTAGCTGGGATATAATTCTATGAACGTATTTCATAGAAGTATGATTTAGCAGGAGATCAGGGGAAAATTATTGAAAGAATGATCATTTAAATTTGCCTTCCAATGTTAATGTTTATTTACATTCTATTCTATTTATATTTTAAATTCTTATTTCCATTTATGAATATTATTGTTTTTTATTTTGGGTATTTGTTTTGTATTTGTAAAAGTTCTACTACGTTGCATGCGTTGTACTAAATACTATACAGTTTTTCGTTATTTCATTTCCTTAAATCGTTACGTTATCGTTATTTCTGACTCAGAAAGATAGGTTAGATTACGGCGGTTAAAATATATAATGGCTACAAAGAAGTTGAGATCTTTAACTATAGCAAATGCTATTTCACATAAACATTGCATTACATTCTAAATGCAAATGCCTAGTACTTATTCTATCGGTTTCTTGTGCCGAACTGCTAAGTTACGGAGATGTAAAAAAAACCGACATCAGTTGTAAAGCGATGGTAGGGGTGACAAAGACAGACAAGCATATATATATATATATATATATATATATA
>NC_068985.1:94876553-94882964 GCF_001194135.2 Octopus bimaculoides | reverse complement strand
GCGTGCGTTTCTGGTCGACATCAGCTTGTTTGCTACGAGCCACATACTTGCCATGCAGAGGTTTCTGTTCCCATCTGCTAGCTAATTTTTCATGTGCTTTTGTCTTTGCAATTAATTTTATTTTCTTTGCAGCAGCAGTTGGCGTATTTCCTTCAACCTGATCAAGCTGGTGGGTATCTAAGAGTTCGGTAGCGAATTTTTTGCTCTCTTTCAGAATAGAGTGAAGTCTTTTCGGTCTTTCATTATTATTATTATTATTATTATTATCATTGAGGCAGTGAGCTGACAGAATCACTAGCACGCCGGATAAAAAATGTTTAGCAGCATTTCGTTCGTCTTTACTTTCTGCGTTTAAATTTCTCCAGCGTCGAATTTGCCAATTTGCCTTTCATCCTTTCGTGGTCGATAAAGTAAGTATCAGCAGAGCGCTGCAGTCCATGTAATCGACTTATCCTCTTCCTCAAAATTTCTGACGTGGAAGCTAATATCTTTATTATCACGATTCTCACAATGATTGAATCTCTTCTTAGTTACCTATGACATGTCTAAGAGCCTGTTAAAGCTTAGAAACTCAACATCTACTTGAACAGGGATTATATTCTAATCAGCTTTCTAAGGTTTGTTCTTGAATTAATCTTCGTATTTCTCATTGCCTAAAGAAATTCTTCAAATTATTAACGTGCTAACATCTACATCAAAAGGATGCAATTTTCAGTCGTCAAGTTTGTAATAGCTACATTAACTTTTCACATTTTCTAGCTTCTGGTAGCACTTAGGTACTTAAGCACGGCACCATTAGTATAAGCCACGCTTACTTCTTATTAGCAATAACTACATATCCAACTTGTTATCCTTAATTCACGATTTGGTTCGTATACGAAAATCCCAATACATCAGGGAAATCTAAATAGATAAGAAACAACCTTCTGTTCAACAGCCTCATCCGTGTGCATTATATTCAAATTAAATATAAACAGGAATGGCGCGAGGAACACTGGAGACATAGATTTCTTCTGGCTTACTGCACTCATTTCGGAGCCTTAAAACCTCTATCAACATTTTCCTTAACGTCCTACGTTTTATCTGTGACTGAGAATTAGGTTCATGTAATTAGTATTAATTCCGTTTCAATTCCTTTTCTTTAGGCAGTCACAAACCATGATCCAGCTTTTCGTTTTAGCATCACATCAGACGCAACCACGGATTTCCCTTACAGCAGTTTATTTTTGATTGAATTGAAAATGTATATCTGTTTTTTTTATCGCTATTTCTCCTATTATTTTTCTTTCTGATCTTAAAAGTCTTTCAGCATTTTAGTAACTTCGATATTTCTTGCTCAGACAATATTCTTTTCCACTATCCATAGCACAATATACCAAATCACAAATCCCGGCATTGAACGTGTAATCTGCAGTAGAGAAACCTCTGCCTACCCTCTTCCTCTGTGATGCCTCACGATATTAATCTTATGGTGGTGTATGAATTCTTTGTAGATAGCATTCCCTGTGACACCATCTAAATCCTAAAGCTATGTCTGTTCAAGGTAACAAAAAATTGTCAGTGCATCTCATAACTGGATTAGAATGGTCCACATGATTGTTTTACTTTTTATTTATTTTTCTTTCTAAACATATTATGCATGTTGTTGTTGTTATTGCTATTATTATTAATAATGATAATGTTAATACGCTAACTTTTTCTTTTTGTACGTACCTGTTATACGCGTCACGCTTACTTTAAAGAATTGGCAAAGCAAGAGAGAGGACAGAGAGGAAGTAAGAGTGAAAGAGAGAGTGAGAGAGAAAATGAGAGAGTAAGAGAGAAAGAGAGAGGGAAAGAGATAGTGAGTGGTGACGGCGTTCGTTTTGAGTTTTTAAATGTTTATCACATCGCAAGAGAAGTAGATACATAGATACATATTCACATTGTTAAATCAAAAGCAGGGAAGAAGATGGAAACAAAGGAAGTGAAAGAGAAAGAGAGAAAGTGAGAGAGACAGTGGATACATAAATCCAAAGAAAAGTTCACATATAGATACATAGACACAGCAAATATAGGCTGTCAATTTCACCTTTCATTACCACACGAGGATAAAATTAGATTACAAATGGCTGTGAACTCCACTGACATGCATAACATTAAAGTAGTTCTCAGAGAGATTCAGCCTCACACAAACTATGACAAGGCTGGCCCCTTTGAATTACAGCTAGAACTTGAGACATATATATATATGAATTTATTTGTGTGTGTGTGTGTATAGTTTAGGTTAGTTAAAACATGTCTGCAATGTGTTGCGTGCTGGAAATAAACGCAACTACCAAACATTCATTCATAAATCCATTTATCACTTCGTTCTTTTGAATTTCAACTTGTACATTTGTACACAGAAATTTTCAACAACTGCACGCCAGAAGAAATGGAAAAACGAGTAATCTTATCTCCTAAAAATTCTGACTGTAATGAAATAAATGAAAATGTTGTTAATATTATACCAGAGGCACTTAAAACGTACTTAAGCACAGATTCAGTGTCCTGCAATAATGAAGAGGAGGTTCAGAACTATCCGCTTGAATTCATATGTGGGCACAGGATGTCACGAAACGTGTACAACAAATAATGCGAAGCACGAGTACATGAAACATGAACCATTCTTTCGAACAACGAAAAACACAAATGGAAAACAAAACAAGCAGCTTCAAGAACGACCCTTCATCAGTTGTTGGCTGTTTTTCTTGTCTCGTATATATATATATATATATATATATATATATATATATATATATATATATATATATTATTTTGGTTCGCGGGAGCAACTGTTTTTCGAAGAATCATATTGTCATTAATTGCTCTAAATGAGGAGTAGATTGACAGCTGACAGCTAATGAAGACCTCGTTCTTTATGTTACTTGTCTTGTTTTACAATTGTTTCCCTCGTTGTTCGCATACACATGTTTGACCCGTACTTCATGTCGTTTGCGTTTTGTGATGTCCTGCACCCATATATGCATATATATATACACAGTTGAAATTTATAGAAAATCACAAGATGAAGACAGGTAATATGAACAAGCAAGTGTGTTAGTTTGACGCATGGGAAAATGAAAAATTCTTTAAAGTTTCCAGTCTATGCCCTTAAACCAAAAAGAATAAGAGAAAATATACAGAGGGAGAATGTATACATGTAAATCCATATATGTGTATACATATATGTATGTATGTTTGTGTAAGCCTACGTGTGTTTGTGTGTGCGCGTGCATGATGTGCGTGTGTTAGTATATTTGTGATAATTAATTATACATCATACACCTGTCCGTACGTCTGTCATGCTCATGTGTGGAAGTGCGTGTGCATGTGGGGTTTTTACAATAACTCAATAGAGAAAAAATTTGTTGTTCCTGAAATTTGGCTATGTCCACCAAGCTTACACTAATCGGATGGATTTTAAAACACATCATTATAATTAGTTTTGTAATTCATCTATTGCAAAGCGTAATGTATTGTAATCACTTCATTGTTTTCATAAGACTCAGCATTTCATAGTTTTATATATATATATATTTCATAATTTTATATATATATATATATATATATATATATATATATATAAAACTATGAAATGCTGAGTCTCCCTCTGTATATTTTCTCTTATTCAAGGATTTAGTTGAATACCTTTACCCCAGGTGCCACGCAGTAGAGCTGAATCCTGAATAATGATATATATATATATATATATATATATATGGAGGGGTGTCTGTGTGTATGCGAGTATATACGTATATATATATGTATGCGCATATATATGTATATATATATGTATGTATGTATATTTACACATATATACATATATATATATATACATATGCATACACACATACACGCATACATATACGTGCATGCGTATATATGGCGCAGGTGTGGCTGTGTGAGAAGAAGCTTACTTCCCAACCACATTATTCAGGATTCAGCTCTACTGCGTGGCACCTGGGGTAAAGGTGTTCAACTAAATCCTTGGGGCGACCAAAGATTTATGAGTGATTTTGATAGACGGAAATCGACAGAAGCCCGTTGCATATATGTTTGTATACTTTTATGAGTGTCCGTGCTTGTTCCTACCGGCACCATCACTTGATAACCGGCCCTCGTGTGTTTTTGTCCGCCGTAACTTAGCGGTTCGGCAAACGAGCTCTATAGAATAAATATCATGCTGTAAAAAAATAAGTACTGGGTTTAATGTATTCTAGTAAAAATTCTTCAAGGCAGTGCCCCAGCATGGCTGATGTCTAATGTAATGAAACAAGTAATAGATAATAGGCGTATACATATAAGTGTGTAAGCGTGTGTTTATAGCTTCTTTTTTTTTTAGATTTCTTTATGATTTTTAAAATTAATTCTATCACAAGGAATTACATCGACAATGTATCCCACTCTGAAGAAAGCGGAAAATTAATTAGTACGTTAATAACTTATAAATTATGTTGCTTGTTGTTTTAGAATTAAACAATCCTGTTTTATTTTCAAACTCATGGAATCATGGCGGATGTGTATAATTAGTGAAAATCTTAATGAGTTAAACAGAAAAACAAAACCTTAGAAGTTACATCCCGGATGAGTAATATTAGCCATTTAAAATAAACATGTACGCTTGTGTCATAGTTTTTGTTAGTCTGTTGATAATTTTATATGCTTTCCTCCAATAATTTTATTGTTTGGGTCTTAGTTTCAACGGACTTTCTCCGATAAACCCGTAAGCAATATTATATAACTATGAAATACAAGAAAAACAGTCTAATATTCTCATGGGATTATTGACAAATGAAAGTTTGTTTATAATCTCATGAGAACATTACATTGTTATTTACTCCGTACACAGGAAGAAGCCGGGATGAGTGGCTCAGATGCTTGATTTGAAAACAATTCGTCTAGGTTTCTCTGCCGGAACGCACCAATGCTGGAATATTTTTAAATTAGAGTGACTTATACGACCAATACTTTGCAATATTATTTGGTAGACGAAGACTATTTATGAACACAACGTTAGCATGCATTCAAGTAGTTAGATTCACACACATATAAACATAATTATCTATTTATCTGTTTATCTATCTGTTTGTCTCTTTGTGTGTCTGATACGTGCGTTTATCTATATTTGTTAGTCTTCTTAGAACCGATGTTGTTTCGACTGAAGTTCCGTTATCTGATTAAGTAAGAGAATTTTAGAAAATAAAGAATTGCTGTCAATAGTATCTGCACGCTGATAGAGTCGTTAGCATACCGGGCAAAATGCTTAGCAGTATTTTATCTATTTTTACGTTCTGAATTCAAATTCCGCCAAGGTTAATTTTGCTATTCATCCCTTCGGGGTCGATAAAATAGCAACCGGCTGAACACTGGAGTCGATGTAATTGTCTTATCTTCACTCTGAAATTGCTCTCTCTCTCTACGTTTGAAGCTAGTAACGATTCATCATAAACATACATCCCTGTAGAATTTCGCATTAAAATATTTATTATTATGATTACTAGCTGGCCCTGTGCTGTCAAAAATGACAGCTCATTGTTGTATTTTATATATGAATAAGGTACAATATAAGGTGCATAGTAATCACAGATACAAACATTCACATACTCCCTTTGTATACGCACACACATACACACATATTCTCTTGATTTTTTCAGCGTTGAACGTTCACCATCCCATTTCCATTGCACACACACACATACACACACAAAAACAAACATTCACATACCTCCCTTTTGCATACACACTCATATATTTACACAGAGTTGAAACACTGATTATTTTTCACACCTTCCTTCCTTATTCATCTATCATTCCTTCCTTTCTTCATTGCTATTACTTTCTCCCATTCTCTAACAATCAGGGATATAACTCTCACTAATTATCGTTCACTGAATTACTATTTCCTCTCCTCTGCCTTCACTTATACTACTCTTTCTCCTACTCCGTCCTACTTCTACTCTGTGATTTTGTACAAATATATATATATTGACGGAAAAAACAACAAAAGAAAGAGACCTCGATATTATGTATATAGAGGAATTTATCTGTAAAAATATGTGACAATTATTCGGTAGTCATGTTAAAACTCAGAGTTTCTGATGCCGGGGAGGAAATAAACGCCGCCATCTCTTAAGTTAACTGGCCATTGAATATTCCGATGAAAATGACCATGCAGCACACAATTTTGTCAGTGAACAGGTCGCGGTCTCAAAGCGACGAAAATATTTTGACAAATTAAATTTAAATGTTGAAGTGAATCTGACGGCTTTTGTGTGTTATTTTAAATGGCTTATAAACACCTTCCACGCTGCAATTGTTTTCGTTGCAGCACACGATCTCAGATCAGGTCACTTGCTATGCAAGTACATCTCCGTAATATATATATAT
>NC_068985.1:94873189-94875868 GCF_001194135.2 Octopus bimaculoides | reverse complement strand
GGGGAGGAGGAGAAGGAAGAAAAGAATAACAATAATGATTATTATTATGATTATTATTATTAATGGTTGTAGGCTTGAGATATTTTACTGTTTCTTTCTGAATTTTAAAATGTTCCATTTATTTTGCAGAATTAGGAGCAATTACTTGATGATATAATATGCAGTGTTTATAAGAGACACAATGTTATGTTATTTATTTCAAATTTGCCTCAGTAAAAAATGACTGACATTTTGCTTCAACAACATTCATAATGGCGTCGATTCACAGAGACAAAGAATTCTCAAGCGTATCTGGCAAAAATCAGCTGGTTTTCGCAATAATTCAATCATATTTTAAACATGAGAAATTTCGGTTACTTTTATAAACAAATTATTTTTAGGAATTTTCGAAAAGTTTTCATGCGATATCAACAACAGTATCATTAATCATAGCAGCAGTATACTTACTACAACAATAAAAACACAAAAACAACTATAACCATATCCAGACAAATAAAAATTCCATCGTGTATATCTGTACATGGATTTCGTTTTGCGTGTGATTAGTGCAGATTTGGAACATTTAGTATGAATAAAAGTAGAAAGGTCTTTGTGAATGAACCATAATATTTTGCCAAGAGGTTGCTCTAAAAACCGTGCACGGATAAAGCTGATCTACATCTCTAAGGGTTATATAAAGCTGATCTACACCAAATAATTACCACTATGTCGAAATATGTTCGGGTGGACAATCCTTCAAAATTTGAAACCGATTCTAGGATCGGGCGCTTTTGAGAGTTTGAATCAAAGGCAATAAGACTATGAGTGAAGGACAGAAACTTCAATCGTAACATTTCTTCAAAGAAAAGTCATTTGTGAACTTGCAAAGGATATGGAAAGGGAAAGAGCGCAGCAGACTGCATCAAAAAAATCTTCAAATATGCCGCCGATTACTTAGCATAAATAAATGTACAATAAGAAATGAAAGATGTTGCGTTAACCGAACATACAAAAGGCACAGCTACTCATGTAATCAACACGTAAATGTATATATATATCAGTAAACCGACATGACAGGAATGTGAGTTGACATGGGAAGATTTGTGGCACACGAAATGAACAGGAGCACATTCGGAGCGACAAATTTCCGGTATGTAGATCATGTGTATGACGAAAAATAAAAATGATCGAATGCGTGATGTACTCAGATCCAATTTCGGCAGAACTCTACATTTTAAAGAATTTCCCGTAAAAGGTTTCATTTGCTTGAAATAACTGTCCACTTCATTACTTCATCTGTGTGCTATTTACCAACCTGAGGAGATAGAGCTAATTAACTTATTTATTTACAAACGTTGTTCTTGAAAAGTTAGCTACAACTGGCAATCACATGCTAAGGTCATTTCCAGTAGTACTGAACATCGTTACGATATTTATGTCACCCATTTTAAAACCTTTTAAAATTTCATACGCGATACACTTCACGCTCTCATTTCATGCTCGTTTCACTTTGCTATCTTGATGGAGCTTGTTTTACTATGTGTAAAACGAATGTTTATGTGGTGTATTTTCATCATTGTAATATTCATGAACCTGTATGTTTATATGTCGGATTTCTAATTCGATAAGTTGTGTTTTGCTTTTGAAGGAAGACAAAAATAATCCACAGAGGGAGATTTTACGCGCCAAAGTTCATGGAGAATACGAATTCATTATTTCCGTCATTAATTAATTTCACCAAATGTTGTTACACACTGAAGGTGTGAAAGAGATCGGCTGATATAAGAAACGTTATTCATCGATTACAATTATGTCATAATATTACATCTAAATTATATTATTGATAGTGGAACCGAATAATATGAAACGGGAGGAATTTCCATCACAATGCCGAAGGTGTTAAACAAAGTAGTGATATTAATCCAATTCTTCGCTCTGTGAACCTTTCTGAACCTTTCATGGAACTACATTACGAAAGGCAAACGAGTAGCTATTTTATAAATCATCGGATTACATGCCCACATTGCGTGAGACGATCAAATGAATCGCTAAATATTAAAAATGTAATGTATCAGATATTATTCATCTCTGTATTTGACGTGCACGAATAAATAATTCATCTCGCAATGAATTCCTAGGACGTCCATAAAAAACATACATTTGGACGAACTGTTAATGTTGCATGTAACAGGGATATTCAGAGTCTCGTCCCTAGTAATGTACAGTACCCCTGACAAACTTGTATTTTAATTTTAAAGCATATCTACAGAATAGAGCGGTATTAACAGAGATTAAAGTATTAGTTTCTGCAACTGGATCTCATCTTATTTCTTATTCATATAAATCAAGTTTAAAAAGACTTGCGTATTTTAAACTGAAAAGTATTGATTGTACATTTTTCCCTATTTGTATTTTGTATATCCTAAAACAGTCTGAAGTAAAAATGGCGGTAGACTCCACATGTAATACAAGACAGATGGCCATCTGAAAGTTTTTCGTGGATTAGATAATTTTCCTTTTTTTTTTTAATTTTCAGAGGATAATGTAAGAAAATCTCTACAACAAAAATAATATGGAGTTATTTTAATAGAGTTCACAAGAGTTTAGAAAAATGACATATGTCACTCATGTTGTGCAATAATGCAATGTGACTGTAAACAGGTCACGTTTACTAACATATACATCCGCAGTTGCACACAC
>NC_068985.1:94863974-94872621 GCF_001194135.2 Octopus bimaculoides | reverse complement strand
ATATATATATATATATATATATATATACTTACATATAATGTATGTATGTATGTATCGATGTTCGCATGTATGAAGATGTGGATGACGGTGCCAATGGCAATGACAAGCAGCGATGTCTGTGGTGGTGTCATCGAAGACGAAGAGATTTGAAATGAAGGTAAGCAGATGATATTGATTGTGGTGGTGAGGGGTCTGCAGGATCTGCAGCCTAACCAAAATAGTTAATTATATCTATTGTGAAATACGGATACATTATTTAATAGCTTTCTGTCGCAATCGTTTTCTGTACCATTTCCCTGTCTACGGATGTCTGTGATTGCATTCACTCTGTTGAGTAATTCTTTCAGATTTTATAGAATTATACAACTTTAGAATCAATATTGTGAATATGTATGAAGTGGACATTATGACCTGGCTAGGAACATAAGGTACCAGTAGATTGGTTTGATTGCATATGTCACCAAACTTTGGATAAACGTATATTGGTTCTTGGAATGTCGCCAACACTGTTGTGATATATCCAAAAACGCGAAGTTTGAGTATGATGAAAAGAAGCCGTCTGCTTTGAAATCTGAGAATTATTTAAATTTAAGGAATTTCTCGCTGCATTGGACAGCTAAATTTAATAACAGGGTTTGTGGTAGTAACCCCGGTAACTTAGACCAGCCACTACGAGTATATCGAATGGTTGGATGTGACAGTTCAGTTTCTATACCGCTAAAATATTTCGTCAGTTATATGATCGATCGTAAAGTAATTTCAATCATTCCCTACATATTTATTTCCGGCAAATATTTATTTGATGCGTTCACAATTCATTCGATTATCGTGAATTCCTTTCTGATAGATAGTACACGACTCACACACATCTAGGAGCATGTGTGTGTGTGTGTGTGTGTGTGTGTGTGTGTGTGTGTGTGTGTGTGTGTGTATTGGTTCATCTCATAAATAATGCAATTTTTTCAATTGCATGAACTAAAAGCCGGGAGGGGACGGAATAAACTACCTGCATCAACTTGCTATAAAAGTGTGTAGTAATTTTACCTTAGACTTATTCTTAGTGTAAGTTCTGAAGAGTGCAGTTCCATTTCAACAGTCGCTGTTTTTTTTCACCGCTATAGTTGAAGTGACAAAGGAGCATATTCGGCAACGACGCAACGGAAATTGCGAAAAATATTAATGCAGTATATAGGAATAGAACAATAAGTGTAAACCAGTGTCAACAGTGGTTCCAGAAATTCCGTGCAAGAAACTAGAGCCAAGAAGACGAGCCTCGTCCTGGAAGATCTGCAGAGATCGACGAGGACGTCCTGCAAACGCTGGTGGAACAAAATCCCATCATAACTGTTGAGGAACTACCAGGGATGCTTGCATTTGGTTATTCAACCATTCATCGACACCTATGTGCCATCGGAAAAGTCAGCAAATTAGGTCAATGGGCTCCTCACAAACTTTCGAAGGCTAATTCCGCAGAGTAGGTGAATGTGTACTCTTCTTGGCTGTCAGGTCTCACGAATGAACATTTTTTTGACACAATACTGACTGGTGGCGAGAAAAGGGTTCTCTATAAAAATATCAAGCACCGAAGACAGTGGGTAGAAAAAGGTGAAACACCGGCATCCCTGGCTAGTGAAGGTCTTCCCCCACGTACGGTGTTATCTGTTATGTACGATATGAACAGTTTAGTCCATTTTGAACTTTTATACCAAAACCAAACGATAACAAATGAGATCTAATGCAAGCAGCTTGAGCGGCTTAATTTAGCGCTAGAAGGAAAGCGAACATCTTTTGTCTCAAGACAATAGTTGTTCTTCCACCAGGATAATGTTTGGCCACATGTAGCGAGAATGACATTCCAAAGGCTAAAGTAGTTTGAATGAGAAACGATGCCCCCACCTCCCACTTTATTCGCCTGGCATTGCCCCATCTGATTATCATTCATTTCGCAACCTTCAAAATCATTTTGGATGGAAAAAACATGAATTCTGTGGACTTTGCAAATATCTCCTTCGAGTAAAACCACCAATAGAAGAGAATATGACCAGAGACTGCGTGTACTCCATCCAACGCAACTGTGGTAGGATATACAAAGGCGAAACATGTCGTCCCCTCAAAATAAGAGTAGAGGAACATCGCGAAGCTGTGATACGAGGACATATTGATAAATCGGGTATAGCTGATCAATTATGGAAAAATGGAGACCACCTCCCCCTGAGGGATGAAGTTAAAATAATAGACAGAGAACAACACTGGAAAATACGAAAACTAAAAGCAGAACATATGCTAGGACACAACAACCTCCTAAGCACACGGCGTTCATCAGAAGTTTGCTTATAGTCTTTTTTGTTGTGATTATTTTTTCTCTTTTGAATAGAGAAAGTAGTCGTGTTGTATCGTGTTTCAATACGTGAAGGTATTTCAAGCAGAAACGCATTTGCTAATGAAATATCAACAAATTATTACAAATTTATAAATCACGAAAAATATCATTACTATTCTCCTAAAATAATTAGCCATCTTAAATATAATTTTGAAATTTTGATTATTTAAATTTTAAACGTGATTAATAAAACTAACATTATATTCGCATTTGCTTTATTTAGAAATAATTATGTGAAGTGATAAAAAATTATTCTTAGATGTTTAACAATAAATTAAATTCTTCTGTGGCTTGGCAATAAAGCCATTTTAGTGAATTTTCGTCATTTCTGATAAATATATATTGGTTTAATTGGTTTCCAAATAATATTTTGGAAAATTACCGAAGGGAATATATACAAAATATATTACTTGAGGATAAATAATACCGAAAGAATACAATTTTGAAATGCCCCAATATACTTCGTGCATTTTCTCTCAAATTATAATTAATGGGGAAGTGTATAAATAATTACCTATAAAATATTGCGCTATATTTAAGAAAAATTCTGTTTATTCAAAATTTATTGCATATGTCAGTGAATACGTCACCTCTTAATTTAATTTTCCATGTGCATGTGAATGCTTCCAGAAATATTTTGTGTTACAAATACATACATACATACGTATACGTATACGTACATACGTACATACATACAATATATACACACACACACACACTTACATGTATATATATATATATATATATATATATATATATATATATATATATATATATATATATATATATATATATACAGATATACTGAGACACTTCCACGCACATATATGCAGGCAGATTAGTTTAGTGCCTCAATAGAATAAACTGACATAAACAAACATTAAATGAGCAATATAGGAGGAGCCAAGTTTGGCAAATTTGGTATTAATTTAATGTTTCAATGGTGAAACAGACATTTTTCGGAGTATTCGGGTGTCTGTGCGTCATGGGATGAGGAAAGACCTCAGAGAAGCAAAGGCTGATTGGAAAAGTGTTATATAATTGGGGAAAAGAGAAAGAAAGTTTCAAATGTGTCACTATCCAATGTAATTCTGGTGATAATCCAATGTAGAGATTCAACATGAAGATGCCTAAGATGTGAATATTCTGTATGAAAAGAAACCATTACAAATTTCAACATAGGAAAACTAAGCTGGAAACATGGTATATTTTAATGCGTCAATAGAGAATGTGTGGCGAAACGCTTTGGCCGTTAGTCTTTCATCAGAAGGAGACCAAAGTGATAATAGCATAGAGACCAAGAAAGAGAAATAGCTGCAGTCAAATGAGAAAGAGATGGAAGTGGAGAAGATAGAGTCATTGTGGTAGAGTATGTTTAATAATATCATCACATAGAATTCGAAATCTTATTAATACGGGTCCTGAAATATATTTATCAAAATAGGTTGAGTTCTGTTCTATTAGTTACTAAATAGAACATCAGTTTGAGCAAGAAATCTTTATAGAATATCAATTGGACAAGATATCTTTATATGTTTATGCATTCTGTTTGTTTCAAAAGAAGCGAAGACTTAAATTGCTATGAAAATTAAGTGCAGATTCCTTCCTGACCACATGGTTGCGGGTTCAGTCCCACTGTGTGACACTTTGTTTAAGTGTAGTGTTCTCTACCACAACCTCAGGCCGACTAAAGCATTGTAAGTCGATTTGGTAGACGGAAACTGAAGAAAAGCCCATCGAAATGCCATCTCTCTCTCTCCCTCCCTCCCTCCCTATCTATCTATCTATCTATCTATCTATCTATATACACATGATGTGTGTATGTGTGCTTTTGTATCTGTATTTGTTCCCCACAGCCGCTTGACAAGCAGCGTTGGTTAGCTTAGTGGTTCGTTAAAATGACTGATAGAATAAGTGCAATGTTTAAAAGAATAGACCCTGGTACTGCTTCGCTCGACTAAAATTCTTATTTTTCAAAGTGGTGCACCTGCATGGCCGCAGTCTAATGCCTGAAATAAGTAAAAGATAGACGATAAAAGTCTTGAAGGACAAAGAAAATACTTTAAGATTCTTTTAACAGTTTCACTTCGTACATTGACGACGTAAGACATTGTGAGGGACTGATGTGCAAGAGATTGTTTTTGTATCTACTCTGACAAAACAAGGGAGTCATGTTGTTAGTAATTCGGATATATGTTCTCCAAATATTTAGATTGCTATTAAATTCATATACGCAGGTCCGTGTAAGAAATATATCAATGATTATTAAAAATCAACATAAGTAAATAAAGACATGATCGCTTTGAATAGGTATAGATTAAATTAAAGATTGAATAGAGAAAATATCTGATAAGCGACCAAAGAAGCAAAAAAATATAATCAGTCGGATATAAAATACAAACCTCTAGCAACAGAATGGAGAAATAAATTTGTCTTAAATTTTCAATTCACGAAGACATATTTTATAAAGGAAAACTATTTCTCTTTTGGTTTTGGTTATTACTTGACGTTTTATGTATAATCAATGGACAGAGTTTCTAATACGAATATTGAAACAAATCATTATTAACTTGCTAATAAAGGGAGTGAGCTGGCAGAATTGTTGGATAATATAATTAGCGGTATTTCGTCTGTCCTTTCGCTCTGCGTTCAAATTCCGCCGTGGTCGATTTTCCCTTTCATCCTTTCGGGGTCGATAAATTAAGTACCAAAATTTCGGGCCTTGTGCCTAAAGTAGAAAAGAATACTTAGCGGCATTTCACCCGTCACTTCCTTCTGGGTTTTAATTCCGCCGAGGTCGACATTGCCTTTCATTTTTTCGAGATAGATAAATTAAGTATCCCACCTTCTTCCCCAAATATACTGCCCTTGTGACAAAATTTGAAACCATTATTAATTTGCCAATAAAGTATTACTCCAACTAACGGCGGAGAATTCGTTACACACAGATATGTATGTGTTGTGTGTGCGCCTGAGCATACGTGCCTGCGTGGGTGTGCATATGTGTGAGGTTGTGTTTGTATATCTGTGTGTTATGTGTGCTTCTGTATGTTACTGTAATACTGTCTAGGGAAATATATTATTCACTTAAGTGAATCCCAGTATATTTAAGTATTAGAAAGTTCTACTGATTATACGGTGCAATGAAAGGTTGACTTACCTGATGAACCACTTCAGGTTATTCTAAGCACTTATATGTCCTATATGAGAAAAGCACATAAATATTGTTTATTTTGTTAAATCAACTCTTTGCTGGTTTTCTAAATGTGTTTTATAGGTTCTTTGCTTTCCGCTGTGTTTTTCATAATACAGATATAATTCACTGGTATTTCAATCTTTTTTGTAACACTTTCAAGAGAATAGTTAATATCATGTTATCACTGAAAACAATATTGTTACATTTAGTAAATAGTACAATTTATCATCGTTGACATAACATCATGGCTTCTTACAAATAAGAATAATTTTGTACAATTCATAGGAAAACAATTGTTTTTAAATATTGATTTTAAATTAATGTCATTCTCAATTTTCAATTTAGGTTCATTTTTTCTACAAAACGTTTCTCTTTAACAGACCTTTTAACACCATACTATCAATCCATTAAAGGAAATATATTTAAAACGTTCCTACATTAGATGTTCACTTAATGAAATCGTTTTGTATTTCACTTGCAGGATGTTTGTGAATCCACGAATTTTTACTGAATTTTCGGTTTGTATAATGTAAATATTTTTCAATAGCTGCATTAAGTAGCAGATAAAAATAACCGCTCTTACAAGTGATACCAGCGTCCCTAAATTTTGTTTTTATGTCCACTGTTTGTACATTTTGGCAGGAACAACGACTGTCATTGCATGAATTATGTATTCTAAAAAAAGAATATTTTATTTTTTTCCAATAAATTTTTGTCTTATTTAACAAATGGACCCCACATCGTAGCACTGCAAGACAAGGCAGCTCTGTTGAAATCACTATTCCAGCAAGACTTATTCCGGAGACCGGTACGGGAAGTGCGTCTAAAATGAACATTATTGCTAATGCTGTGCTCCAATATGTTCACAGAACTTGCCTGAAAATAACAATGGAATGTTAGAGAAAGTATAACACTCTCATCCTTGTTAGAAATAAAAAAACACCCAATAGTTGTTTGCGCCAAGATTTGTGTATTTTTCTAATAATTCATGAAGAGAAGTAGTCCGACATTTCCATGTTTTCAATTAATTTGAGCGTCTTTCTTTGCGGTATTTACAGTTTTCTGTGTCGAGCGCTTTCGCCATCCATTTAACCTTTCTCAAAGTTTTTATCTGGGCTGTGACTAACAAATATATGTCTCGTTCATGTTTCTCTATCCTTCCCTTTTGGGTAGAATTATTAATTAGATGGTTCATTTGCCTCTTCAGTTAGATTGGTAAGTTCTATTAGTACTTCGGTATGATTTCCAAGTATTTCGGACGTGACATTTCGTATAAAGTGACATTGCTTTTAACGAGTTGCTTTACAATTGCCTTTCTTTTCTTTCTTTCTAATATTGTAAAACCCCTTATTGCAACACTAGAACTCAGGGCACCTTTCCTTTCGGATCCTGGGTCTGGCCTCTTATTTCTTTGTGCTTTCAATCGTTTAATCGCGATCTCGTATAAGAGCAGGTAGTTTACCTTTCATGGAGTAAAGGTTATTCCTTCCTTAGAAGTGTTTATAACATTACGAGATATTTTCTGTATTTGTTTTTTTTTTCTTCTTTTTGTTTGCGAATTCCTTACGGCTCATGTTCCAAACAATCGATATTTGTTCCGTTACAATATTCGGGATTTTTACCCTTCCTGTAATTCATAATGTACACAAATTCTGAATTTCGGGCATTTTCTGCAACAGTCTTAGTCTATGTCGCTATTCGTGCTTACATAATGTTAGTTTAATTTTCTCCGTATTTCTTAGAATAATCCAATTGTTTATTCTAACAACAATTCTGTTACAGACGGAAAATAGTGTGTGTAGCTTTCTAGATTTAATTTCAACGTAATACTAAAGAAAGATTATTGTTACAACATGCAAGAAAGACACTGATGACAGTACAGGAAGAAATTAAAGTTTGTATATTATATATATTATACGCAGAAAATTCTAAAAGTTAATGAAAAAAAATTGTATTGTCAACATTGCCTTTTGTAATTTCGCAAGCGAATGCTGACAGACTAAACAAAATTGTAGAGTGCATTATCTTTCAGATCTATAGATAATATAATATCAAGCGATTAGAATGTATCACCATATTTACCTGAAGCCAAATGCACATGAAATAAGACATTATCTATGTCATGTTTGATAAGCAAAATTTCAAAGAAATAACGAAATAAAAATTAGAAATGAAATGTAGTTGAAACAGTGAAACAATTCTTTTATATATAATCGTATGTTTTCTGTATAAGAGATCAAAGTATAAAGTAAAATCTCAGAAACTGTGGGAGATTAGAATTTTTTATAACCATTGTTTACAAAAGTTTCATCATTTTTTTCCATTCTTCATATATACTGGTATATAAACACGGAAGATTAGAAAAAGAATTGTATGAAAATACATCACAAATATTCATACATTGTCTTCTACTTTTTACAAGCTGTGAATGTTACATGTATTTTGATAAAACGTATGACAGGAAAATACTGCTTTTTTATTTCTTGGTTTGAATATGTTTTTTAGTAATAATGCCTCTGCACTCCACACATGTCCATGAGATTATATACAGCCTTAGCATTCAAAATTAACTGAAATGTGTTTCGTCATCATCATCATCATACTTCTCCTCCTCATCATCTTCATCACCATCATAATCTTCTGTATGGATACCATTATTCATCCTCCTTCTCATCCAGCCACCAATATCACCACTACCACCTCTGCCACCAAAACCACTACTATTTCTAATAATACCGTTTATATTTTTCATTTCTAATAATATCTTTGCTTTTTCTTCATATATATTAAATGGAACCTTACGGTGGAGATCTGGCTCGATTGTTAGCACACCGGGCAAAATGCTTAGCGGCATTTCTTCTGACTTTATAATCTGAACTATGCCTTTCATCTTTGCGGGGTCGATAAAATATGTACCAGTAAATCACTTCGTGCGAAATAATCGTCTTACCCCCGCTCCGAAAGTACTGGCCTTTGACCCAAAATTGACACCAATAAGAACCTTATTACTATCACTAGTGTTACTATCATAAACATCATCATAGTCACAATTATCACAACTACCTACATAT
>NC_068985.1:94863090-94863592 GCF_001194135.2 Octopus bimaculoides | reverse complement strand
AGTTATTAATATTTCTAAGTCTCTCTAAAGGAGACTACGGCAGCGGTACTGGAAATTAATAGTTATCGCCAAGCCAACATGGCAGTCCCAAAATTATATATATATATACAGATTAGTGGTACAACAGAGCAACAATATTTACTGGAAATAGCAGTCGATACAAATACGACGCTATTGTAACGTTTCACTACGTATATACCGGCAAAGATATGCGAGTGCAACAAACATAAAGAATTTGCCTTACCACTAGGAAGAACATTAGATAAATGGACACCCAGAATTGGATAAGTTTCAGACTCTTCAAATACGTTTGTCAGCATAAATTTGATCAGTCTTCATCAGCTGCATTTAACTAGACAATATTTCAAGCGTTGTCTCATCAATACCAGTACATTCGCCTGAACGCTTAGTTGTTAAGAGAACGAAAACAGTGAAAAAAGTGGGGTTTTTTATGTTACTGGAAAACAGTACATTTATATATATACATATATATATATATATA
>NC_068985.1:94860956-94862594 GCF_001194135.2 Octopus bimaculoides | reverse complement strand
TAAATAGAACAATAATTAGATATATATATCTCAACCAACAATAAGTACCAAATGAATTAATATGAAATACTTATTATATAAAGATAGAAAAATTATTAAAAATATCATAATATCAAAATAATAACCATTCAATAATCATCCCTTCGTTGAAAAATATTTGCCGAAACTTAACAACCATTTCTAGCAATTTTAAATAAGGAAACTTACCTTTTTGAAGAAAATATAAAGCAAAACTTAACCACTTCTCACATTCTATTCTTTCTAAACCAAATTATGTTAAATTAATAAAACCTACCCATTCCCAACATCTTTGATTATCTCCCTTATACCGAAAAAATCCCTGATTACCTTGCACTGTCTGAAACTCTCATAATTCACATCATAGCGAAGAGATGACACATTATCGGTAAAGAAATTTCAGAAATTTGAAAAGAAAATACGAAACCGGTTGTCTCTCCAAAGACAATGTTACTGTACTCAAAATTTCGTAACATTTTCCTAGCATAACGATATTTTAATCATATAATACAAACCTTCTATTTTGTCTTTTATGCATTCAACCACGTGCTTTCACATACCTACTCTCTCACTTATATATATATGTGTGTGTGCGTGTGTGTGTATGTGTGTATCTGTATCTATCTATTTATCTGTCATTAGTTTCACTCAAATACGACCTACAGTGATTTAGCATGTATATAATCAATTATTTTTCATGGAAATCATTGCTTGGCATTGGGAATCCGCTATCTCTGATGTATTCAGTTCTTTAGTGGAGCAATACAGGAAGCTTTCTATACTCAAGACCGTTTATTGCAAAAGAGAGCGAACAACGTCCTGTGTGCGCTTCAATAAAATGGGAGATCGGAGACAAATTTTAGTAAAATACAGAAATCCGTGATTTTTTTTTCTATGGAGTAGACGCAATCATGGAAACAGCTAATGATATCACATAAGCATGAGACAAGCACTATTCCTCTATTACCTTCAAACAAGATTAATTTGAAGATATTGAGATACATCATATTGCTAAGACCCATCCACCGTCAAAAGTAATTTGAAAATAACTTTAAAAGCAACGGTTCCTAAAAGTACGCTCCTTGGGTACATTCTTTCCAGAATAATATTACACAGACATTTTTGTCAGCAACACACCCGATTAAATAAACCATGACTAAGACATTTTGTTATATATAGACGTTACTGATATAACATATTATTGAATTTAAACTGAAACCATAAAGAACAATTATACGAATCACTATCATCTAATAAATAAAAATACTATTTCTATACGCTGTAGTGAGCAAAATAGCTTTTCAATTGGCTGTGAATATAAGCACTCACAAACAAACGCATATATACATGAACACACATGCAAACACATACCCACCCACTGTATGTGTGTGTGTGTGCGCGTGCTTGCGTGCAGGTGAGTGTGTGTTTGCGTGTTCGTAAGATGAGAGACATGTATTTACACAGGAACGAAAGTTAAAGTTAGTTATTCATTTCATCGTACAAAACGTCTCTAGAAGACTTGTTGATTCGTCAATTGTTACTTGTACTTTCATACGGCAAAGCAATAAAGAAACATATATGATCGCCTTGACAATACATATTCAAAAATCTTAACATATT
>NC_068985.1:94859734-94860233 GCF_001194135.2 Octopus bimaculoides | reverse complement strand
TATATATATATATATATATATATATATATGCGCACTCACACACACAAGCATACACGCATATAGAATTGTCATATATTCCCCATAGTCAAACGTTTTCTATATAGCTTTTTTTTCATATTGTTTGGCGTTCTTTGTATGAGATTCCACGCATACAGACAACTATTAGTCATTGTGTTCTTTTTCACAAGAGGTCTGTCTGTAAGCCAAGTGTTGTAATGTGCGAGGAAAATAAAAACATACGTCTGTCAGAAAACTGCATATATTTCGTTGAAATATGAGTTAGAGGGACAAGGGTATTAATGATATTCAAGTACAAATAGTAGATCATACATATCTCTAAACTGCAAAATTGCAAATTGCTTTTGTGAATATTCAAAATACTGTGCACGCTCCACATATAGCGTATATATAAATTCTTAGACGTATAAATGTTTGCATACACACACATACATACACACACATGTATACACACATATGTATATATACATACATACATACA
>NC_068985.1:94858021-94858831 GCF_001194135.2 Octopus bimaculoides | reverse complement strand
ATATATATATATATATATATATATTGGGTCATCTCATAAACAAGTATCTTTATACTACTTATACTTTTCAAAATTAAGGTAAACAAAGTTCTTTTTTAATTTAAATTATATTCTCCTTCATTTTCTGCAATACTCTTCCATCTATCTGCCAGAATTGCAAGGCCCGTCTTCCAAAATTCTCTTGTCCGTGACGAAAACTACTCCTCCAGTACTGTTCTAACCTCATCTGCTGAATTCATATTTACCTCGTTTAAATGATTGTGATGGCTGCGGAATAAATCATAATCAGATGGGAAAAGTCTGGCGAATATGGTGGGTGGGGAATCGCAACCCATTCAAACTGCTCCAACCTTTGGAATGTCATCCTCGCTGTATGTGGCAAAGCATTACCCTGATGGAAGAACGCCTTTCGTCTTGAAACCAAAGATGGTTGTTTTTCTTCCAGCGCTAGTGTCCATAAATGGTTGAATAACTTAACACTTACGATGGGATTTTGTTACGCTAGGTTTTGGAGTACATCCGCTTCGATCTTCCAGATCTTCCAGGATGTGGCTCACCTTCTAGGTTGTAGATTCCGGCACGAATTTCTGGAACCACCATTTACCCTGATTTACGCTCATTGTATATTGCATTAATATCCTTCGCACTTTCCTTTGCGTTGTTGCGTTTATTGAACTCATAAAGCAAAATATACCGAATAAGTTCCTCTGTCACTTCCATTATAGTTTTGTAAAAAATAACTGGTAAAATCGAACTGCACTCTTCAAAATTTGCACTAAAATAAGGAGAAGGTAAAATTAGTATTTGCTT
>NC_068985.1:94856410-94857574 GCF_001194135.2 Octopus bimaculoides | reverse complement strand
TATATATTCATATATATATCCATAGAATGGGAAAGCAAAAATCTCCTATACTATTTATAAATGTGTCCTGAAACGTTAAGGACCATTGATCGTTTGAATAATTGAAGGTAGGAAACAATTGTAAAAAATCGTAGCTTATAACTTGATGTTATTTAAATGATATTTAGTTTCCAATCTTCACTTGAGTCGAGCAGAATTTGTATCATTTCAAATTTGTCGATTTAATAAATTTCTTATGTGATACATTCTCATGAGTTAGATATTTTTTGTTGCAATTTTAAATTTCAGCCATAAATACATTTCAAAAAGACCCGAGAGATATCTGTAATGCTTAACATCATACACATAATACAATGGGAAGAAGTAATTTAATATTTCCCAGGGCAACTGGATCTATCATTATGACCTATTGAACTTTCCCCTCGTAACGATGTCAGAACAGCAAAATTGACAATGAGATAATGATGATATTATATTTAAGAATTTTTCAGATATGCGAGTATATTTATAATTGGATATTCTCTCATAATTCTACGAAACGAATCGTGAAGAAGAACGCGTTTTTTTCTTATAAAAACAAATGAAGTAATATCTATCTTGCCTCGGAGGGAGACGATTACATTGCATCCATTTTCTTGTCATTAAATCAGAATCGTTTCTTACAGTGGATTAAATATTTAGATAACCAAAATGATACGTGTTTCTGCTTAAATAGAATGTAGGAAACAAGGAGTGACTACCCGATACCGCAATTGATGTGTGCCGTGAACATTTACACGAAAGACAATCACTTCGTGATCATTAAAACACACGTAGCAGTCATCAATCTCGCCAATCTTGTGTTTGGATATGTTTTCCAGGAAATACCTTGTTTCTGAATACTAAAAAGAACAGTCTAAATATCATTACCGTCTTCTTCATAAATACATTATTTCTATCAGAGGAGTCTCCGTCAAAACAAAATATACAGCGAAGCATAATTTGAACTCGTGGCTTATATTTCATAATAGTCAAAACAATTTAGTTTTAGTTCTACTTGTTTCAGTCATTTGACTGCGGCCATGCTGGAGCACCGCCTTTAGTAGAGAGAGCAAATCTACCCCCAGGACTTATTCTTTGGAAACCTAGTACTTATTCTATCGGTCTCTTTTGCCGAACCGCTAA
>NC_068985.1:94853301-94856115 GCF_001194135.2 Octopus bimaculoides | reverse complement strand
TATTATTATTATTATCATTATTATTATTATTATTATTATTATTATTATTATTATTATTATTATTATTATTATTATTATCATCATCATCATCATCATCATCATCATCATAATAATAAATAAATGTTCTGGTCATAACTACGACTCTATAGACTGTAGGACAAATCAACAGGTGCAGATCAGGTTTGAATAAAAACAGCAGCATAACAGGAGGATAAAGCCCTGAGTTTCCGCAAATCAGCCGTGAAATATTCATCAAGTGCAATTATCGTGACGGTAAACTGAGAGGTAGGATTTAGTATTATTGACAAAATAATTAACTGAATACCTGCCATAGTAAACTTTATTGCTTATCCGTCCAAACTCGAGAGAAAAAATACTAATCAGGTATTTAGACGATGTGAACGTGGACATTTCCACGCTTCACAATTACTGGTATTATGCTTGGAACGGAATTAATTATCTACGTTATGATATTAATTATATCTTTATCGCCCACAAGGGGCTAAACATAGAGGGGACAAACAAGGACAGACAAAGAGTTTAAGTCGATCATATCGACCCCAATGCGTAACTGGCACTTATCTAATCGAACCCGAAAGGATGAAATGCAAAGTGAACCTTGACGGAATTTGAACTCAGAACGTAGCGACAGACGAAATACTACTAAGCATTTCGTCCGGCGTGCTAACGTTTCTGCCAGCACGCCGCCTTACGTTATGGTAATAAATTCAATGAAAGATGTACGGTTTGTTCGAAATCAGTTCCTTAGTTTCTTGAGATCAACAATTTCGGCGCTAGATTAGCTGATTTAAATTACCCTAAAATATTAAAGTAAGGTTACATTATCTTACTTTACAGAAGCAAAAAGGAAAAAGCGAGACTAAACAAAGTTCCAACTTGTTGGAAATAGCATAATATATCGCACAGTAATCACACATTATTCACTCAACAAAGAAAGATCGAATTAGATAATGCAGTCAAAATTCCAATGCCAGAACAAAAGAAAACTAGGAATGCTTGAGTTTGAAAACCTTTGATCATTGGCTTTTTCAGTCACAGTTTACTTCGGGCTAAACAACAAAAATAATTTCACCGGAATTTTGTGTAACTACGTTGTTTGATCAGATTTACAACACTTCACCAATTTCGAAAGAAAAGAAATGCAACGCAACCACCACAGCTGCTGCTACTACTACTACTAATATACACGCACGCACACATATACATACACACACATATAATAAACTAGCAGTTCGTCAAATAACCAATATGTCCCGTGAATCACTCTTTCCTGCGATGTATACATCTTATTAATGTGGATGTCTGTCTTCATAGTCGGAGTTAAATGTTGATGCCATGACAGCAACTGTAATATCTAGTATATACATCCTCCATTCGTTCCTTGAATTATGTTTGTGTCAGCGCATATTACTCAATACCGCAATGTAATTTTTGTATAGTACGTCGGCTGTAGAAAACATCAGATATTGGTTTCAAATTAGGAGACATGGCTAGCACTTTTCGGGGATGGGGTAAATTGATAAAATCGACTCCAGTGTTCATCTGTACTTCTTTTATTGATTCCAAAAGGATTGAAACCCAAGCCTCAATCCTTGGAAATCATTTTTAGTGTCCTTGCAGAATAGAAGGGAGCGTTTGTGTATAGTTTGACAATGTGTGTCTCAATTCCATTTACCGCCACATTTCAGTAGAGGTTTCGGTGTTGTGCAGATTGCATCTTTACTGCACAAGCGTATTTTACTTTGAGCTGCATAATATCTTCCTCTCCCTGGCAAGGTCATCGTACCTCTCACTTTTTGCAATCATTTTGATATCCGCTACTCTAAGATTTGGGACAGAGAAGCCAACGTTCTTACATATTTTTTTTCATTTTCTACCTTTTATCCTGTCTATGATCATATCCAACCTTTTTGCTTCAATAGTACGGTCGGCCAATAAACAAATTCCATAAAATCTGGAGATTATAATTCACAACGACAGCCTTTAGTTTTTGGTCACACGATTTTACTTTCCCTTCGAATCTATAAAACTTAAATAACATCCCAATTCTGTTTTATTGACGCAATCAATCTGACATACTTTATGTTCAAGATTCTTACCTCACTTAGGTGCACATTCTTTGTATTCCGTGTTTATCAATTTTTGTTCTAACGTTGTTTCCTGATTGGCTCAAATCACCGATTCAGTTCCATGTTTCAGGCTTCCATTTGTCAATCATAAGTAGCATTCCTCACTTTCGGTTTATTGAAGGTAATCGCTTTATAATTTTACTTCTCTCAAGCTATTTATCCTGTCGTTCTCCTTTCTGTTCTGGAATTCTAACGCTGTTGTAGTGACAGTCTTACTGCTTTTGGCTTCATATAATATTAAAACTTTTCTATTCTCAATGTAGTTTCCACAGCCAAAATCACATAAGTGATGTCAGTTTTCTACATTTAAGAAACCGTTTCCCGTTTCTCTTGTCAACTGTATCTGGCTGATATTTCTTTGAGGGAGATGTACATATTATTATTATTATTGTTATTATTATTGTTATTATTATTATTATTATTATTGTTCAGTAGTTTTATTTTTATAACGTGCTTTCACTTCACTACCGAGCGCAGCTCTGTGCGCCTTGGGTATGTGCTGTGGTTTGCTGTGGTGCTCTTATGTTTACTGTATTGAAAGTGTTTTGCGTAGAATGTGTGCAGTACTCAGTAGTGCAATTTTCTGTATGTTATATTTATTTGTAAGTCCTGGTGTTTTTGTTATGTATTTGTTTGAATATTTTTTTTATTATACCTAAGGCAC
>NC_068985.1:94852542-94853108 GCF_001194135.2 Octopus bimaculoides | reverse complement strand
TCTAATCGGTTGCCCTCCTCCACCAAAATTTCAGGCATAGTGCCTATAGTAGAAAGGATTATTATTATTATTATCATTATTATTACTACACTTTCTACTTGGTCGAAAGACCCCGTAAAGGTTATGCGTGTGCTGTTCTCATGGAGACAATCATAGCTTCCGGATTTAGATAGGCTAAAATCACACAAATATAAATGCTTATAACTCTTTAATAATTCGTGAAATATATTTGCCACTTCAATTTGGCGGACCGATAGGGGACGATGCTACTGCTGTTTATAGCACCAGGAAGATGTCTCCTCCAACTCCCTAACGACACACTGTCTGTGTCTGATTAGTATTTGCGAAGGAAAATTATTGTTCCCATCTCTAGCCTTACGTGATACACACAGAGCCGGGTCGCTAGCCAGCAGGAAGAGATGTCTTCCTGAGGCAACAAACAACAGCAGCATCGTCCCCTATGGGTCCACCACATTTAGGTGACAAATATACTTCACAATTCTGTGCTGCTACTGTTTACGTCTCGCTCAGAGATTTATTATTGCTCTTTAACAATTAATTTCTCG
>NC_068985.1:94848880-94852442 GCF_001194135.2 Octopus bimaculoides | reverse complement strand
GTTTATACTTACCAACCTTTCAATTGCTAGTTATTTCTTTTCTGTTTACTTCCAAACAGAAGATAGAATTGTTTTGGCATAAAAATGATGATAGAAATGTCACTGCCACCGACTGGAATGTTATGTATGTAAAATGGTTTGATCGGAAACACTGGGGCGTCTTAAAGCTGACGCGGCAGCTTTACAGCCTGTCTGGTTCAATAGAAATGTCATTATTATTTTTTTTTTCTGTATGAAAGTTTCATAAAGTTATTCACTTTTATGTTTCGAATCATATAGCACTGTAAAAATTGATGAAAAATAACTGCTATGTATAAGTTTAGGTATGGCTGCTGTGCAGAGAAAGCTTCGCTTTGCAACCACATTGTTTCCGTGTCAGTGCCACTGTAGCCTCGAGCTGACCAAAGTCTTTTAAGTCGATTTGGTAGACGGAAGATGAACGAACATCGTGTATATATGTGCATACATACATACACACACACACATACATATATGTATGTGTGTGTGAGAGAGTGACTGTGTGCATATGCGAGTGTGCCTTTGCGTCTGTATTTGCCCCCCCCCCCCACACCAGCTCATAGCAATGGGTGTTGGCGTGATGACGTTCCTGTACCTCAGCGATTCGGCAAAACAGATCCATAGACTAAGTACTAGGATTAAAAATCTAGTCCCGTAGTTGATTCTTTCGATTAAATGATGTGCTCCAGCATGGCTACAATGTAATGACTGAAACAAGTAGAATATAAAAACTGTATCGCTCATATTAGACTTCAAATCATGTGACAATTACCCTACACTTGTCATAATCAAATAAAGAACCACGATATACGATTACAGTTGCTATGGGAACCAAGATAGGCCGTGATTAAAGAAACCTATTCACAGACAAAAATAATCTTGGCAAATTAAGAACAGTCTGCAACCTCTGCTTTGTTCTCTTCATTTTCTACTCAATTTTTACTTCTTCTTCTCCTTCATTATCATCATCATCATCTTCACCATCATCAGCAGTAGCAGGATCGTCCTCGACATCATAATATCATCGTCATGTGAGGCGGCGAGCTGGCAGAAACGTTAGCACGCCGGGTGAAATGCTTAGCGGTACTTCATCTATCTTTACGTTCTGAGTTCAAATTCCGCCGGAGTCGACTTTGCCTTTCATCCTTTTGGGGTCGATAAATTAAGTACCAGCTGCGTACTGGATAGATCTAATCGACTGGCCCCCTCCCCAAATATAACGGGCTTTGTGCCTAGACTAGAAAAGAAAAGAATATTATTGTTATGTAAGGTGGCGAGCTGGCAAAAATGTTAGCAAGCTAGGAGAAATGCCTAGCAGTATTTCGTGTCTTCATGTTCCGAGTTCAAATTCCGCTGAAGTCACCTTTGCCTTTCACACTTTCGGGTTCGATAAATTAAGTAGCAGTTGCGTAGTGGAGTAGATCTAATATTTCAGGCCTTGTGCCTAGAGTAGAAAAGTAAAGAATATTATTGTCGTGTAATCAAGAATGATTTGCTAATATTTAGAGCAGGAATATATTCATGATGTAAGCTAAAGTAACGCCCTTAATATTATTTCCGATTGTAAAGTAACGTGCCAATGAGAATATAAAAAGATCCAAGTCAATAAATGATCTATCAATTTAAGCCTATAGTCGCTCAACGTAGGGCCAGTATTTTTTTTACCGTATTTTGCAAATGTGTCTTTTTATATCTAAGTATGAAGCAATTCTCATACTATTAGATTTACTCAAGTCTAAGGAGTTATGTAGTTCAAGATATCGAAAATAATACTCACTGTATGCTCGTTCGTCACTTCAGATTTATTACTGTTCTTGTTTTATAGTCCTTTGTTTGAAAATCTTTCGTCACACATCTTGCGACCTCTACAGCGACCTCCCATTCCGTGTGTCTCCTGTTCTGTTTAGTTCATTCTGTCTGAGTGGACTAAGCAGAACAAGAGGAGACGCCGGATTGAGAGTCACTGAAAAGGTTACAGGGTGTGTGACGAGAATTTTTCAAACAAAGGACAATAAAATATGAACAGTAATGAATCGATAATAATACATTTCTCCAAAAAGATTTGGCAATAATTATTCAGAACTTGTAATAATAAAGTGCATGAGAGATTATACAACTGTATAATACTTACGAAGACGACAGTACAAATTACAAACTAGCTTATCAATTCTATGCACACTCCATCACTTACCTAAATACACAAATCTCTGGTGTACCTCTATGCCAACGTCAAAGTTAAGAGAGTATTGTAGTTCGCTTGAAGCATTGTGTATTGTTTGTAAAGAATAAAATGTTTGCAATGGTACAATAATGCACTATAATACAAAACAATGGGTTATATACGTGTTGTAATTTAACCATCCATAGTCTGATAATATTTCGGAATAAATTCCCTAGGAATTGATGGAGTATCCGCTATAATCGGTTTTATTTGGCACACAGCAGGTATATAGCCCATTGTTTTTATTATAGAGCATTGTGGTACCATTCGAAACAGTTTATTCTTGTCAAAGTTAAGATGAATTATAGTTACAACATATACTCAAAGACTGCTTATAAACTCATAGATATAAATACGTGTGCATATATTTACTGGATAGCTATTGGCAACAATTAACAGAAACTGATAATAGACAATCAACATCACAAGAAATTGCAGGTCATTATTAGGTAAGATCATTTATTATCTGAGACAGTTTTAATGATCTTTGACATTTCGTCAATATATTTCGGCTATATATAATTGCAGATAAAGATTTTATGGCTTCTGAACCAAGACGCTGTCCCTTAGAAATGTTATAATATTAAATTACTGATTCATTTAAACAAAGGATAAAAAAAAGTATGGCAACGGAGTTTAGCAACAACAGTATAATAATCTTAATAGAAAAGTATATATAATCGGGGATTTATATATATTTTCCTTCCTTTAGAGTGGGCTATAAAAGAATGCATTCCTCCATAACATCTATAGTATATTCAAAGTAAGTTAATGCAGTACAATTTCCTGAACAAATTAGCTGGAAATGTGATACGGAAAACTATATCATTGCGCCATATATCTTCTATGCCTCAATAATTGTAGATACATACAAAATCTATATCATTATGCATCGCTATCCCTTGTCTTTTCACCGACCATATTGAGTGTCAGGCGTTATTCATTGTCTTTATGTCTCATTAAACACGCGAATATGAAATATTTGATAATACAGTGGAGTATTGTAACAAAAACGATATTTTAATTTTCATACTGAAAAATAAAAGAGCGAAGCTACACACACTGCTATACGACTGATCGAGGTAGAGTACAATACAATGGAAAAACTATAAACGAAGTAACCTTCTTGCCGTACAGTAGATGTAATCCACATTAAAGGTAATACATACAGTAAATGTGTGTACGTGCGCGCGTGTTAGTGTGCCTGGCATTACGTTACTTGCTCACAAAAATTGTACCGCAAATCCTCGAGAAGAGATAGGCATTAGCCTAGAGAAGATATATATATATATATATATATATATATATATATATATATATATA
>NC_068985.1:94848020-94848635 GCF_001194135.2 Octopus bimaculoides | reverse complement strand
ATATATTTTCTTTTACTGCTAAATTAGATATTGCGAGAAAAGACAGGTACAAATTTATTTAACCTTAGCTAATATAAAGAAAAATTCAAACAAATTTATGTATATATAAATATGTATGACGGGATTCCACTAAGGTCCCGTTCACGAACTTCTGCTTACAATTATTTATATATACGAGATTAAAACGAATACACTTCATGAAATGCACAATGCGACTAGACCATTTTCAAGCATATTTTATGCGTGTACAGGATGTGACCCCACCAAGTGGAGACTGCGAAAGCCATGTAATTAAACAAATCTGCCTCATCTTCGAAACGCCTAGTTTAGAATTGAGGCAGCTGATGAAGGAAAAATTCCATAAATAGCTCGTCTGTTTTCCTATGTGATGTGTTCGTTCTGTTGTCTGTAAGCAAAGTCCGCTTTTGTGCTTCATGATCCCGTACATTTTTCTGACAACCTATACCCGGATATGCATCTATATATACGTGTAGATGTAGGTATGTACGTATATGTATGTATACATGCATATGCTCATATATCTTTTGTATTATTATGTTATTGAACGCGACGCGTCCATTTACAAGTCAGTTTCAACTATATATATATATATAT
>NC_068985.1:94842384-94844880 GCF_001194135.2 Octopus bimaculoides | reverse complement strand
ATATATATATATATATATATATATACAGGATGCGATGGATAAATTGTCGCGCTTTTATATTCTTAATTTCGCGGATGTACATTGTTTGTTGTTCTAGTTTTGTTGACTACACAGTACAATAAGGTCCGTTGAGCACCGTCTGTGTGAAAAACAACACCATGACGCAATTCAATCTGCCAGTAATTTGGAAACATGCTCTACAGAGTGTCGATCTGAGGAAAGTGCAATCTGATGACATGTACCTAGAATGATTAAAATCAAACATCCAGTCAACATCATGGTATTTGAAGTGATCACTAGGGATGGCGCCTTTATACCTCCATTCGTCTTCCCAGACGGCCTCAGAATTAACACGGAGGCCTACATTAAGTTCTTGGAGGAGGACGTGCTGGTCTGTGTCAAGAAGGTGGCTGCTGGAAGACCCTATATCTGGTAACAGATCTCTGCAACGTGCCACACAAGCAGGAGAACCCAGTCATAGCAGTCGGACAATTTCTGCGACTACATTACACCTAACATCTGGCCATCTAACTCCCCACACTGCAAAGCCCTAGATTATGTGTAGGGTACAGTAGAGTGAGAGACTAACAAAACTTTTTCTAACACCAAACATGAACTCAAGGTAAGGTTTATAGCAGCATTCAACATCTTAAAGAAGTAGATAGTTCTCAAGAGTTTTAGGAGATTCTAAATTCATCTGGAGGCTGTGGTTGAAACCTATGGTGATTCTATTGAATAAATTTACTCTTTAGTATTTCAAGATATTTTTATGTTATTTTGGTAAATATATCTGTTAAAATGAGATGTCAGTATCATTTTCATTTTTGCAATATATTCACCGCTCCCTATATATAAACTTATATAAATTCTTTAGTTGCGGATTAACGATGCTATCAATATTTTCAATCATGAGAGGTTCGTTCGCAGCCTTTCAGGCATTCCACTTAAGAATGTTAGTAACCCATCTTCATGATGGATGGGAGAATTTTGATATTAAACCAAATTTCAAAAATATTTTTTCACCAGCACCTTCACGGAATTTTACAGGCAACTCATTTCGGAGACTCTTTATTTTTGTATATGTGTAACCTCCCCTTATGAGTGTATCTATTAAACTAGAGGGTTTTTGAAGTCTGGTATATATTCTCGTATAATCTCACTTAGTCTCATCCAACATCGAAACGAATTACTAACGTCTTAACTGAGCGCTTGAAAAGTTTTCAACCCTCGAATGAAACCATTGAGAGCATGGTTAATCCACACCTATAGAAAATATTAATCCTATATGTTTTCAATACATGTACACGCACACACAGTTACGCACACATACACACTATGCATTCTGTTTATATCTATATTTGGTCATTTTGTGATGATTATGAATTATGATTATGAAAGTAGCATCCTGGAAGATCTGTAGAGCTCGTCGAGAACATCCTGCAAACCCCGGTAGGACAAAATTCCATCTTAACTGATGAAGAACTAGCAGAGAAGCTTCCATTTCGTCAATCAACTAGTCATTCAAGTCAGCACTAGAAGAAAAACAACCATCTTTGATTTCAAGACAAAAGGTTTTCTTGCATCAGAATAATGTTCGGTCACATACAGCAAAGATGACATTCCAAAGGTTAGAGCAGTCTGAAATGGAAACGATGCACCACCCACCATATTCGCCGGAACCGAGAATCCGGCCCTTATGAGTTGGCATAACTACAGAATGTAATTTTACCATTATTTATTGTCTCTTCTACTTTGCAATTACAGTATTTTGTTTAATTCCATGGTTTTTCGTAGCCTCCACTTGATGGGATCACATCCTGTACACGCATAAAATATGCTCGTTTCTCAGGCACCGGTGACATTTTTAACTACTTTTTCTCTCATGAAGAAGATCATTTTCAAACATTATCATTCTGCTAAGATGTGTGGAGGCACAATGGGCCAGTGGTAGCGAAGCAGACTCGCGGTCGTAGGATCGCGGTTTCGATTCCCAGACCGAGCGTTGTGAATATTTATTGAGAGAAAACAGCTAAGGCTCCATGTGTCTCCGGCAGGGAAGGCGTGGCGAAGCCTGCTCTACTCTTTCACTACAACTTTCTTTCACACTTTCTCCCTGTTTCTGTTGTTCCTGTCACGTTGAATTTCCCCGAGAAGTATGTTAAGGATACACGTGTTTGTGGAGTACTCAGCCACTTGCACGTTAATTTCACGAGCTGCCTGTTTTGTTGATTGAATCAACTGAAACACTCGTCGTCTTAACCGACGGAGTGCCACGTCTATCATGTAGTTGTGAATAAATTTGCATTGTCATTTTTCATTTAGATTCGAAACTGCTTGGAAATTAGATTTGTTGGTTTTATAACTGACAATTTACAGTTTTTTTATGTTTGTAGAGTTGTACATTCTTTATGAATATTTCTAGGACATTGTAATATCGCATTCATATATATATATATATATATATACACACACAGATATATATATATATATATATAT
>NC_068985.1:94834646-94841928 GCF_001194135.2 Octopus bimaculoides | reverse complement strand
AGAGAGAGAGTGGGCGTGAGAAAATTATATATTGAAACAGTTATTAAAATCTATGAGAGCACTTTTCGGCTATTTTTTTTACTTTTTCGTTGTTAAAATATATTAAAAATTCTTAAGGATAAGTAATGAACAACCACTGATGCTTCCTCTTTTTTTATAAACTTAAGGTTTGACAACCTGAAAACATCGCAATATTCGACTGAAAATACTTTTTTCGCATCAACATTCTTGCAAAACAAACAAAATCTATACTCGTGCGCAGATGGACTCACGCCCTCACAGCTGCACAGATTCAAGTGTCTGGTGTAGTGGTAGAGACACTGAAGCGATATACGCCGTTGTATTGCATCTTTTATTTAGAACTGCTGGTGTTTATTTCTATTCAGTGGTGTCACCATTCTTCTGGTAAGTAAGACAAAGGGAGGAAGACGATCACAGTTTCAAGGTTAGGAAAACAGAGAGGAAGAATTAAGTCTATTCCAGTTCAGGACCAATACGTTATCAATAGGGTTCGAAACGATAGCATGAGCTTCAGTTGAACTTAACGAACAAACAATAGCTATTATTGCAGCTCAGCAATATATCTTCCGATTCACTTAATTTGAAAATACTGGTGTATATATAATAAATAAATGCGCCCTTTTAAAGGCTAGCCAGGCTCATGGGCCCGGTTTCCCGGTTTCAATGGCGTATGTGTTCCCCAGCTGGACGGGACGCCAGTCCATCGCAGCGTTACTCATTTTTGCCAGCTGAGTGGACTGGAGCAACGTGAAACGAAGTGTTTTTCTCAAGAACACAAAGCGTTGCTCGGTCCAAGAATCGAAACCACAATCTTACGATCATGATGCCGACACCCTAACCACTAAGCCACGCGCCTCCCCACTGGTGTATATAATATATCGATTTCTAATTTCAGCACACAGCCAGCAATTTAGGAGGTGGGGGTATGTCGATTGTATCGAGCCCAGGGTTCAAAGAGTAATTATTTAATCGATCCCGAAAGGATGACAGGTGGAGTGTATCTCTGTGGAAGCTGAGGCCAAAACGCAAAAACGGACGAAATGCCGCTAAACATTTTCCCTGACGTACTATCGATTCTATTTGCTCGCCACCTTACTCTCTGTAATATATTGTTTTCTACTCTAAGTACAAGGCCCGAAATTTGGGGGATGGTGCCAGTTGATCAGATCGACCCCAGTACGCAACTGGTACTTAATTAATCGACCCCGAAAGGATGAAAGGCAAAGTCGACCTCGGCGTAATTTGAACTCAGAACGTAGACAGACGAAATACCGCTAATCATTTCCCTACCGTACTATCGATTATATTTGCTCACCACCTTAGACTCTCTAATATATTGTAATGTTAACTCAGCCATTTACTAAGATTATATATGCAGTTAGTAGAAACCACTTCTGTGGTTATGCAAATATTTTAAAAAGCAAGATCTAAAGAGAAAATTCAATTAAAAATTGATTGAAATTTAGAAAGGTTTTATTGCTGTCGTTTACCATTCTTATTGTTTCCGATTTTTGTCAGTCTACCAAGGGTGTAAAAACTCTGTTAACATAGTTTCCATATATTAATTATGTGGGTGCTTTTATGATTGTCTCACCAAATTATTGATACAATACTTTCTAATTTGCAGGAAATATTGATGATATGACCTGTGGTGTCTTCTATATTGCTTTCTAAACGTAGACGTTATTTCTCTCATTTTCTGCTGTAGTCTTGCTACATCAATCAGCGTTTAATTCTGATTATTATGATTGTAGTTTAATTCAGTGTGTATGTGAATATTTATGTCATTTAGCTTTAGTCTACCGATTTCACTTGGTTATTAAATATAAATCTTAATGCGTCAATAATGTCCTTACCAAATCTTTTCTTTCACTTGTATGGTTGTAATATCGTGTCTTGTCATTTAATTCAAAGTATTTCTGTGATTACTTTAATTATGTTATCTCTTCGTTTTGACATTAATGTTTTGATTTATATTTCCTTCTTTCAATGTTTCATTGTGCTTTGTAGTGAACTATCTAACTGGTTTTTAGTGTGTTTCAAAGAGTTTCATCGTGTTTAGTGGAAAACAGCGATAGTTCATAGATACATATCATCAGAGACATATCATAACTGTAGGCGCTCCGGTTATTATTTTGTATAGATTATCTGATGAATTGACTTTATACTTGGAGATTAAGATACGTTTTACAATAATTCACGCTATTCAGAGTCTGGTTTCACCCTTTGCAATAGATTATAACATATTGTAACTAATTCTGCGAACCTGTTAAATATTTTAACCAGACAGTGGAGTATCACAACACTATAAACTCCAGAATTAGATTTTTATCTTAGACTCTTTTTTAAATGTAGATTTGGCATGGCATTTCTTAAATATAATGCTATAGAAGAGAATTATGTTAATTTAACTGATATTCTTGATTCTTTGTTGTTCATATTTTATGTTTTTTGTAAGATTTCCTATATTCTTTTCCAACCACTTTGGCATCAAGTGTGTAAGCAATATCAATAGAACAACACAGTTTTCTCTTCATTGAATACAACAATATTTTGTTGTGAAGTTTTAGTTCGCCTATCGGCTTGAAGTTTCATACTCCTTATTAAATTTTTGTGGTCATTTTCAAGGAATTCTCCTGTTTTGCAATCATTACAATTGTTTCAATCTTCAAATCTATTGTTCTAACACATTTATACATGCATCATTACAGCAAACGTATCGTGTCGCTAATTATAGATCATCAGATTTTGCCATTATCCATTTCAAGATACCTCCACACAAAAATATATTTAATAATTAAAATTTGTATTCGCTTGGGTTTATTAATATTCTTCCGTCCAAAATGTACAATATTTTACAGTCTCTCCTAATTGGCAGAGTTTGTAGAACGTCAGTACGTTAGGAGTTAATTTTCCATTGTGCTTAACATTGATTACTCTGCCCCCCACCCCGTTTCTTCTCAATTTGCTATCAACTGCTCTGTACTCTAATTGTACTTATTTACATTTGCTCTATATATCATTTTCTAAGGGTACATGGTTCAATCTTTAGTGTATTCGAGCTACAACTAAGTTCGATTCCTGATAAGACATTACCTTCTTGAGCAGGGCACTTCATTTCACGATGCTCTAGTCCACTCAGCTGACAAAAATAAGTTGTACCTGTAATTCATAGGGCCAGCATTCTCACATTCTATGCCACGTTTAACCTCCCTGAAAACTACGATAACGGTACACGTGTCTGTGGAGATCTCAGCCACTTGAACGTTAACTTCACGTTTAGGCTGTTCCGTTGAACGAATCAAATGATGCACTCGTCAACAAATAGAGTGCCAGTTTTTAAGTATCACTTCGAAAATCTTCAGCTTTCCTTAGCATCAGGGACTACATTGATAAGTTTCTAATCCGATTTTTTTCGATCACACATGATTATTTTGCAAACTTTCTGTTTTACACAAACTTATATTTTTCTATTCTAATATCATATTTACAAGCTGCTTTATGTCACCTTTTACAACATTCATATTTCACTCTTCTTGCACATTTTACTTTCTTCGTTTCAATGACGATGACGACTTTTTCTGAGTACACCTCCATTACAGAGTTGTGGCTTACCCATCTGCTATTATTATTATTATGTTGTTGTTTTTTTCTTCTTTCTTCAAATCTTCTTCCATTTCTCACCGAGTGTTTTCCGTACACCTAGGGCAGAGAAGCTCATTGTATGTATTCCCAGTTTACACACAAATTCACAGGTAAAATATGTATATACACATGGATACAGAGGTTCATACATACACGAAAAATGTGTCATTCAAACATTCAGCATAATAGTGGATACGAATAATTGTTTTAACGCAAGATTATTGTGATGTCTTTCGACACGCGCAATAAATTCACAATAAATTCAGCAGACAACCTCAATTATTCCGCGTTCATTCCACTGTACAATGAGTTTCATTCCAGAAACTCATTTAAGCTGCGATATCAAAGTAAATATCATGTCATTTTATGCGTTCCTCTAATTTGTTCAATTGGAACCCTCTTCGAAAGAGCGGGCCCTTGATGGTATTGAACAACTTTGCCCTCCAATTCATTCAATGAATGGTCTCAGCAAATGGAGCTTCTACATGGAAGACAATGCATCGCGGAATCTCGGATAGCAGTTAATAGCTAATGTCTTTCGCTGTTTGCAAACAAAATATGTGTCTATCTGTGCTAAGCATGTTCTGCTTTTGTGAACATGTCTCTTCTACCAATTAGCAGAAAACAGAACTCAAAGCAATCCCAGTTGTGACTGAAATACTAAAAGGTCAGAATTTTTTTTAGAAACCATTTTTCTTTGAAATGTGTGATCCTTGAAAAATCTGCTTACATCAGCCTTAGTAAATGGTGTCTTTTATGTGCAATTCTCACTTTCATTGATTGTTTGTGACAGTTGACTCGGATTACATAGAAATTTCCACATCTATTCGTTTAAATATTTGTTTGCATTAATCCAAGTTCTCATAGACGCTTCCTTTGAAAGCCTTGAAGTGTCATTATGTTCCAAAAGCAAATAAATGTGTACGTATACCCATATAGTTAACGTAATGTCATGATAGTTGATCGCGTATGATGATTCCGTTCTAATATATAGAGACCTTGTATTTCAGTAGAAGTTTCCATGTAGCTGCTAACCATTCAGGAAATTTTGACTACTTGATGAGCAGATCTACATTAGATGTCTTAATCGTTGGCCTCGTGGATAATGAGGTAATCCCATCAGCCAGCGAATTTCTCGAGATTCCTTTTGCTGTCTTTCCCGCGATGAAGTTCTAATCCCAATTACAAGATTGGAATTCTATTCCGGGAAATATCCATAAGGTATTCGTTAAACTTTAAAAACAAAAACAGCTGCCCTTGACCAGTTTCAAATTCCAGTCGCTAATTTAGTTTCTAATCTTTGTTTCCAGTAGTATTCCACGAACCTGTTTTAAATGTGCACTTTCTGAAAATAGGATGTCATTACCTGAGTCGACGCCCCGAATGCTGCCCGCATGGTTAATTTTATGGTGCATTGACTGTAACCGAAGAAAGAGTAACTTTGGGTTTCAGAACGATTCCTACATTCTATAACATCGTCAAACATCATCAGTGTTAGTTACCAAGCGGTAATGTTTATCCCCAATTAAACGTGGATTTTCTATTGTAACAAACTTTAATACGGTAGTTACCATGAGAGAAACCCTCGTATTAGCTTTTGGGAGCAAAATACACTTTTATTGGTTGAAAACACGTGATCTGGTGGTCTCGACACTGGAGACAGTTGTAATTTTTCTCAGAGCTAGCGATATAAACAAGAATGCATTTTGCACCAAAAAGCCCATATGACAGTTCCTGTCATGATAATTACCGCTGTAAAGTTTGTTCTAATAGAACATCCACGATTCAACGGGGATTAATATTATCTTTTGTTATTAATATTGCCTCTCTCGCGAATATAATATTATTATTTACTTAACCTCTACATTACTATCTCGAGAAATCACAGATCTGAAACGAAAACCAGCGTTTCATTAATTAAGATTGTTAAAATAGATGTCACATATTCACGAAAAATTCAGCAGTTGCAAGGATTCAATTATATTCAAAGATGATCAAGAGTAATTAATAACTTTTAGAAACAAATCACAAAGATGGATGATTAATTGAAAATTAGCATGATTTTTACAAAATGATTAAAAATGAAACGAGGAAGGAATGAAGAAGTTATTACGAAAAATTATTTGCAACAATCTCATGTGTAAAAATGACGACACGTTTCATAGATATATATTAGACAAAATTATAACTTCAATTTAAAATATTCGAATAATCTTAAAACGTGTGTTACTTACACAGTGAGAAATATGCGACACTAAACGGATAAGTAAGGAAGTGTTTAATTCTATTGTTTAAGTATATTGCAAATATACAGACCCCCACCTCACATGCAAATTACAAGGAGGAAATATGAAATACTCGATAAATGTCTATGGAGTCGCCGTCCAAATTTTGATTTTTCAGTGAAGGAACGAACCTTTGCAGTTATTCAAAACAATATTTTTCAATCACCAAACATTTGTTACAACTTGAAATCAATCTATTTTGAAAACATGAACCGATCATAAGACTCTTACCTGGATGCGTAATAAAGATATGTACATACATATATTCATATATACATACATATGTATGTATGTATACATAGATTTGAAAACACCCACATCCACTTTGTGTAAGTCCTTCAGGGTCTTTGGGAGAATATTAAAAAGATGTGGTCCTCTGAAACCCAGGCTCTTGCACTAACTGGTCCTGAAGACTTTCCCAGTAGCTGAGCAGTTACAATGAGACAAACGTCTTTGTAAAGTTTCACTGGATTTCTTCAAGATCCGCTTTTAATTCTACACTGTTGAGTGACCATAGCTGGGAGCAGTAATCTAGGCGGCCGAGGACGAATGTCCTCCAGAGGAGAATCATGGTTTCCTTCTCTCTGGTTCTAAACGTTCTCAAGATCCAGCCAGCCAGTCGTCTGTTCTTTGTGACCATCCTAGTAATGTGCACTTGGAAGGAGGTATCATCACCCATGTCGATATCCAGGTCCCTCACTGGTTTAGGCGCTGCGATTGTAATCCTATGTGAACCAATGTACCCTGTAAGTTTTATATTCAGTGTTATGCGCTGGTAGCGCAGGGCTTGGAATTTTTCAGCATTAAACTGCATATTATTGTCCTCAGCCCATCTGTAAATTGTGTCCAAATACTGCTGCAGGCGTGCAACAACATCGCTGGGGCTCTGTATTTTCTGGGAGATTTACGTATCGTCTGCGTAGCTAGCAAGGGTGGCTATGTGGGCAGCTGAGATGGCCACTATGAAAAGCACTGGTCCCCAGACAGTGCCCTGTGGAACACCGCTCACTGTTTAGGTTTTCTTCGAGGTTGGTCCATTGGTCACCACTGCCTGACTTCTATCTTTCAGAAAGTCATGTAACCACGCTCCAAGTTTTCCAGCTATGCCAAGATCACGCAGTTTGTGACATATCACACCAGGTTATAATAAAGGTTTATTAGTAATTAGAAACTAAAGGTATATATATATTATATTATATTTATCTTATGATATTTACTTTACTTTATATTATACTCATTTATTGTGCTTTTATTATTAATTTTTCTATATGTGATAGTGGATTTTCATCGATGAGTTCTTGAAAATTGGTTATTTTCCCTAAAATTATATA
>NC_068985.1:94810921-94834313 GCF_001194135.2 Octopus bimaculoides | reverse complement strand
GCGATATTTTCTTTTCGTATATATTTAAGATCTTCCCTTCTTAACTTTTAATATCATGAATTATTTACCAAATCTTTAAGTTTTTATTTCTTCGTTTTAATTTTTTTTTCCATTAAAACCCGTTACATTATTAAACCCCACTTTATCTCACACATTAACTTTATCTATACGTTTAACTGAAACCTATAAAATTTAAGTGGTATGAATAATTTATAGTGTCAGGAAGCCTTGCTGCCTTAGAGACTCTCAAACATTTCTTTAAAATTCATATTGAACATGCTTCAATCAATACCTTATAGGTTTTAACTTCCTTTGTCATAAAGTCACATGGTAACTGCAATTCGGTTTCGATTAATAGCAACGATTCAGTGTTTCCTTCTACATGAGCAGAACCGATATACATTTTCAGTCTTTCCAGAGACTTAATTACGTTGCTAAGCGACGAACTGTTAACATTCTTCAACCAGCTGTCTCATCTCTTAAGAGAAGAGAAAGCTCAAACAAATTACACACGTAAACACCCAAACCGCTGCTTTAGTGTATTTTAGATGACGAAAATTACTTTCACCAAGTTGTGTTTACGTCATTTAATGAACAGCCTGAGTTCCTGGAACGAAAATGTGGAAGATCAAGAACTAGAAGTAAATGGATTATAACAGTTCTCTTTGTTCAATCTCTGGATCTGTAAGAGTGCTTGTGTGTCTGGAGAGAGTCACTGACCCTCCCGCCTCCAAGGTGATTGGGGTTGATGTCATTAATGATGATTTTGAATCATTGCAAGTCACTTCTGTAGGAGACGCATGAGCGCAGAGAAAATTCCAGACGGCTGATCTCTCGTGTATGACGGATTTGGTATAGAGTTTTGCGTGGGAAAAGCGCGATAAACGCAAAGACTATGATGACAAGTTGAAAGGGGCGCGATTTTGGTGTGTCTGACTAATGGGGTCTGAAGCAAGCATTTGTAACAATCCAACAGCAAGGAGCAGAAGACATAATAATAGCTTCAGATAAGGTATAGATACGAGACAGCACACCGGTGTTCCACAGACTTTCCAGTGTCCATTTGTGGCGGAATGTCAATCACTCGAAAGACCCCCTCCCAGTCACGTTTATAATATTCAGCAGATATGAATGTGTACTCTTGTACAGGTGTGTTTGTGGATATGCACGTGTGTTTCTTCGTGTATGTGATATCACAATATTTAAATTTATCAAGCATATAATGAATTTATTATTATCTTTTTTTTTTATTTTACCCGCAATAGCCCGTGGTTAGGGCAGCGGACTCACGATCATGGGATCGCGGTTTCGATTCCCAGACCGGGCGTTGTAAGTGTTTATTGAGCGAAAACACCTAACGCTCCACGAGGCTCCCGCAGGCGGTGATGGCGAACCCTGCTGTACTTTTCACCACACCTTTCTCTCACTCTTACTGTTCCTGTTTTACCTGTATTTCAAAGGGCACACTCTGTGTCACACCGAATCTCCCCGAAAACTACGTTAAGAGTTTACGTGTCTGTGGAGTGCTGAGCCACGTACACGTTAATTTCACGAGCAGGCTTTTCCGTTGATTGGATCAACAGGAACCCTCGTCGTCGTAACCGACGGAGTGCCACACCACTTTTTTTTTTACACTTTTAATACGTTGCGTATAATAATACTATTAAATCGTTCAAATTTATACTAAAATCAAACTAGGTTGTTTTGCTTTGATATATTCTTTTATTTTGTCAGTGTTAAAAACTTCAGATTCTTTTATTTTGTTTGATGTCTTTTTTTTTAAATTATATGTGTAATAAATAAAGATTAATAGCTTTATTTATGAAAATTCTGAATTAAATTATCGGAAAACAATTCATTCCTGTGAACTGAGATGCGTAAAGTAAGACCTACACAAATATTAGTGATTCAGATCAAAAAGTATCATAATGCTTTCTTTGTTTGGTCTCTCAAATTTGGTAGCCTGTATTGTAAGGTAGTGTTGCGGAAACCTAGATACCTTATGTTTGTTTGTGTTCGCAAAGATTCATTCATGAGCAGGTTCATGAATGAATTCACTCACTTTAATTCTTATGTGTAGTGAACGAACGATTTCCACCTATGGTTTTCGCCTGAGTAAAGAAAGAAGAGAAAATATTTTAAAATGAAGAATAAAGAGAAAATGTTCTCGGTTTATTTGTTTGCAAAATTTACTCTGTTAATGATGGAAGCGAATGAAATTTATAAGACATTTAAAGCATTATTTCCTGTTGCACACGAGTACAAAAGTGGTTATTTGAGAAGTAATTGATATAGGTTACAAAGTCTACTTCCCGTGTAGGTGAATAGGAGGATATTCTGCAGTTTGTTTGCAATCAAAATTACTTCTCTTTGAATTAACCGGATCTATGTTGTCCATCATCTTCCTATATTTACCAAATATTCATAAAACAAAAACGTCAAGCTGTAGAACGTCATAAGAAATAACTAATATTGACATGAGTTTAATGTCCATATAGGAGGTAGTATGCATTTGGCTGGTTATCGCATAAATTTTTAATCTGAATATCAAATTAAGACGTTATATATAATGTTAATAATATACAATAGCGCTCAAAACGCTTAGCGACATTTCGCCGGTCATTACGTTCTGAGTTCAAATTCCACCATGGTCGACTTTGCTTTTCATACTTCCGGGTTCGATAAAATGAGTACTAGTTGAGAATTGCAGTTGATGTAATCCTTACCACACCCTCGGAACTACTGACCTTGGGCCAAAATTTGTAACTAATGTACTTTACAACTCAAATGCAGTGAAATAGCAGAATAGTTAGCATGCTGGATAAAATGCTCAGCGGCGTTTCGTCCGTCTTTACGTTCTGAGTTCAAATTCTACGGAGGTCGATTTTATATTTCATCTCTTTCGGGGTCGATAAACTATGTACCAACTGACCACTGGGTTTGACGTAAATGAATTACCACGACCCCGAAAATTGGCGGTCTTCCAACAAAATTTGAATCCAATATCCGAGAACGACAGATTATTAAAACTGCTTGGGTAGCAGCTATTTGTTAACTGATGAATAAATGAATGAATGTGTTAATATATACGTGTGGGGGGAGAGAGAGCGAGAGAGAGAGAAAGAGAGTGCATAAAATACAAGAATAGAAATCACAGTGACGATGTATAACTTATTTATCAAATGTCGATAATAAAATATTCACCAAAATATGGAATCAGAGAGTTTTGACAAAACCGAAGCAATATATTCTTTGGCAATATACCAGGCAAGTGGTGTCCTACGTAGCTTTGAAGATACAAAGTATATTTTGTTTCAAAATAGAAATATGAATGTATATTTTTTCTTTAACGTTTTTGTCTTTCATCTTGTATTTGCTATTCATAAATGAAAGAAAAATCTGAATGGAAAATATACATATAGCCAATAGTACTTTCGATGTAATTTGCTTAATTTCGTTTTGATTTTGCTTCGGTATTCTTTTATAACATGATTCCTAGACTTTTAACGTTTTCTGATTGTAATATAATCTCATAATGTAATGTCATATCGTGCGAAGAAAATGAAATGTTTACACCTTAAACTTTCCGATAGCAAAGGTTAGACGATACTCAGAAGACCGAGACATGAACATAAATTTAATGTAAACAAATGAGGAGGAGGTGAAGGAGAAGAAGAAGAAGAAGAAGAAGAAGAAGAAGAAGAACAACAACAACAACAACAACAACAACAACAGCAGCAGCAGCAGCAACAATAACAATAACAACGTTAACAATAACAATTATCAAAAAAACATATTCTTGTACAAAGAATTACATATAACATATATAATAAAGAACAAAAGTCGACCAACAAATTCTGAGGCAGAACATGATAAAAAAAAATTGTTTACGAAATAGAATATCAGAATAAGTACAATGTATAAAAAGAACAGAGATTATAAATGTGTAAATCATGAAGTATAGGAGTTATTTTTTAAAGTTGGAAATGTAAAATATAACTTAAGCAAAGGAATTTTGACTTGGTTGTTAATTCCTAACGAAGAAAATAAACACTTTAAAATTATGCAAATTAGTTATCGCAAATGTAATTGGAACATGCACAAGCACAAACATGAATATCACCTGGGAAATACAATATATGCAGCAGTTAATGAAATTAAAAGTTAAGGTGATTACAAGCTCTGATATAATCGGAAAGCAAGATTTTAAAAATCTAGTAAGTTTATAAAAGAGGCAAAGAGTACAGAAAATAAGAGAACAATATTTCTTAATTCTTATTAAAAAAATTATGAGACTATTCAATTCTTGAATATGAGGCAGAAGAAATATTACAGAAATATAATATGGTAAAAACAAAGTAGTACCCGAAATAAAATAAATGACTAATAGTTTAATGGTATAGAAAATGGCGACGAAGAGTAAGATTGAAAGATTAAATCATTTATCTAAAATTTTGCATTAAGAAAATATATGAACGCAGCATTAACAGCAGGTAATTTTGAAGAATGAGAGGGAGGAGTATGTGTATCGAATGATTCAAGACAGGCGTGAATTTTCAAACCATGAATACAGACCCTGGACAATCGTGAATGGCCTAAATAATATTGGAATTCCCCGAGACACTGGTGTAAGCAATGAATTGTAAGGGAAAATGTTTTCATATAATATTATAATTTTGAGTTAAAATATTTGATTCGAGCAAATATATTTTTACAATCGTTAATCAGCACAGACAAAAAAAAAACCATTCCCGTTTTAAAATCTCTTTTTACACAGTAGTTTTACATACATACGAGCGTGCATGTATATACAATTTTGCGTATACGTATTTGCATGTCTTTATACTTATTCATGCGTGGGAGGGAAAGTTAGGTGAGATGAAAGATTAATTGCAGTTACCCCATTTTAAATTTGAAAATCTCTATACACTTTGATATGATCAGACTTTTAATAAAACTGATTTATAATACATCAGACCAATCGAGAGTATGTTCACATCTATCATTATAAGTTGTTTTTTTTTAGGTATAAGTTCCCAAATTTTGAACCGAAGTTATTTCCAATATACAAAATATATATTAATAATCGTCTATAATCAATTCAAACGAGTCATATTTTTTTATGCGTGGAAAGAGGAAATGTTTAGAATTAAAGGTTTTTTGATATTTCTGAAATCTGTAAGAAGTTCAGATCATGTCTGATAGAACCACTTGGTCTTTCACATAGAGATTTTGGTTTTGATAGATATATATATATATATATATATATATACAAACCCAAACACACAAAGTGGGCGCGCGCACTCACACACGCACACACACACACACACACACACACAAACACTGATGCATATTTGTCCTATGTATGTGGTTTACTTTGAAGTTTCTTTGAAGCTGTATTTGACATTGCCTTCCTTAAAAGAGAGAAAATATTTATGTATGCTCGTCACTCCATAATTGAATTTCACCCTCTCTAATTAATATTCACGCAAGTGGTTTGGAGTTGACGGCAAAATATTTATCAGTGAATCGAATTACATTGATATGCATTTATATACAACCAAGGAATGTGTCTTACGTCATGCAACTCTGAAAATCCATACTAGACTACATGCATGGATGTTTGTATGTGCGTTTGTCATATATATGTATATACACATGTGTTGTTGCAGTATTTGATAGTTTGTGAAACAGTTTGCCCATGGATTATATTTCGTCTCTGATATTTAATGTACAGAATAAATTAGTTGAACTTTAAGTTTACCATCTTTGAAATGTAACCAATCTTATTAATGTATGATTATTTAAACGCGATAATTTTGATGTCGAGTGATTCAATATCTCATGCTTGAATGAACTTCAAATAAGACATTATGTATCATTCCGATGGGGTGATATAAAAATATGACAGGAGAACTTAACCTTTGCCGCAGTGAACGTAAAGTAAATTCCTTGACTATATTTATTATCAAATACATTATATTCTATATAATAAAGATTAACATCTGACAAATCAAATTAATATCTATTGAATAGAAATTTCAGAATTCAAGAAATTTGTCACACGTTGCACGATGTATGTTAGCCAATATAATTACACAGTAATTTCACCTTGTATCTATCGCTTGGAACATACAAAATTGAGAAACGGGTAAATCCTAGCGAAATACTCTGTGATTCCTTAAATCGTAGACAGATCAAACTTGTTAACAACAAATTCAACTTTGCGATCTTTACTGATCAAAAGAATATTCAACTTCTAAAACAAATGTTAGTGAAATAACAGGTAGGAAATAGAACCAGTCTTGTTTACGAATCATATGTATTGAAAACAAGTTCACGTTTCTTACTTCAAAGAGAGAACGTAAATTTTCTTTTGAATCTATTTCGGTATAAAGAAGACTAGTTTTATTTCATTTCATGCTAGCTTCTACAGGAATGTTATTTTGCGGGCTTCTAAAATCAGTAATAAAAGATCTGCATTCATTCGCCATGTCTTATATTTCAACAGACACCTTTAATCTTTTCTCTTCATCACATTTTCTCTCACTGGCTTTTCGTCTTTATATTGCATATAAGAGAAAAAGACTCTCCGGCAGACGCAAATATGTATATTTCTTTGGCCGATTTATTAAATTACATCCAGAATGAATTAGCGCGTAAAGTTGTTACAGGTGGTCATCTTAATGTAATCATCGAATAGAAAGAGTAAGACACAATGTGCCTACAACATTGGACGATTGAATAACAAGACAAAACAAAACCTCCATTTTATTCGGATACGCCGCTGTTGTACTAGGATAAGAGGCACACCACATACCAGGCACTACTACTCCATGACCCGAAACAACTACTCCCCACCGAACACAATAACAGCACAAAATAACACTAGGTCAAGAAACACCCCACATACAAGAAATTTAAAACAAAAATGCCGCATACAGAAATGTTACAAACATCACTAACCAAAACACTCATATACACTCACACACACACATAACAATCTAAGGCAACAGTACTTGAGGAGTCATAACACTAGTTACCATGCTTTTATAGTGTATAAGTGCCTAAGTTCGCAGCATTCTCTCTTTCAAGTTTGAAGGTCAGTATTTGGTTTTTCAGAGTAGGGAACATGTGGACATTACTTGTTCAGTGAGGAGACACGTAGGCTCAAGTACTTGTATGGTTCTTCATGTTAACGACCTGGTAAAGATATTAAAGGCGAAGTTGATGCGAATCCTGAACGTCGAGAACTCATAAACTGGTGCATATCATCTTGTCATACGTGATGACTATTCTCCCAGCTCACCACTTTTGTACATCAACATTTTTGAAGTCTCATACACACATACACACACAGAGTTATACCTGTCCTACATTATTGTAGTATTAGTAAATCATTATTATACATCTAATAAGCTGGCCTTCCAACTATTTCTTTTTATTCTAAGTTGCAGAGGACAGGTATGATAGCACTTTGAATACATCGTACTTCACATAACTTGTCACTTCTGAATAGGTTTTTGCAGAGTGCTGTGGGGACAATTTGGAAGTTCACTAATTAAACTGGATAAAAACAATACAGACACTTAGGAAATGCGGCAGACGACATATGGATTAACTTGTATGAGCCAAGCATCTGTTATTCTTTAGCACAAGAGGCCAGATAAAGCAATATCCCTGGAAATCTAAGAATAATCCCTTTTCGACATCATCACCTATATCTCCTACGTTCTCTCTGGCAAATCGATCAACAAAAACTACTTTGTGATGATTTTCAGGAAGTCGAAAATGCGACTCGCAAAAGGCCTGAGCAACTGTACCAGAATAACGAACCACTCCAAAATTCCATCCCGATAACCAACCACTTGACAGAAATGGACGTCAAAACTGTCCGTCACCCTCCTTACAGTTCAGACCGATCTCTCCTTCTGATTTTTAGTCACTAACAAATTGAAGGAGAAGATGAAGGAGGTTGTGACAAGAGTCCTGGACACATTCAGTTTGGAGGACTTCCATGGGGCCTTAACGAAGGGGCTGGTGCACTACGACCAATTCATTGAATTCAGAGGATCCTATTTGACGGAGATTAGTTTTGTACTTTACGAAAAGTCTGGAAAATATAGGTGACAGCAAACATAAATCATTATTTTTATAACAAAATTTATGAATACATGAAATGGAAGTTATGTTTTTAGATATTTAGAATATAATTACTTTCGGGTGATTTACAGCCTTACACCACACTAGTAATCTTAAGAAAATAAGCACTTTCAAACATACATATCTGCCGACATATGCACACACACACACCCACACACACACACACACGTGCACTCAAACATACACACACTTGCACTCACACACACACACACACTGCCACATATCAAGCTCATATGTGAGCGAGATTCTAACAATTTTTTTAGAGCCAAACTTTGAATACATAAATAATGACCAACAATAAATTATTCTTTTATTTTTTTGATAGTTTCAGCCGTATGACTGCAGCTTTGCTGGAAAATCTGGCCAAATTTATTCTCCTTCAGTTTTGTTTTTGTGGTAGGTCTGGAAGTTTGTCTATGATTGAGTTTGTAACAGTCGATCTTTCGTGAGTGCATCCTTGAATTACTAAGAGGTAATAAACTGGTATGATGATGACAATATCATCATTTGTGCATCCGTATCATTTGTATTCCTTACACAGTGTTCGAGAGACTATTGAATGCTATTTAGCTTAAAGCCTGTAATATTTCTAGATGTGAAAGTATAAATTCTTTGAAATAATGTTACCTATTTTCACTCTGAGGTAGACAAACATTAAGTTTGATAAATTGTCAAATAATATATAAATTTTTCTACATAAGCCAGAATATACCAACATGTGCTGTTAGAATTAGAGTAGTAGTTCAGGTATTGAATTTGATAGTAAGTCATTATAAAGAACTGCATTGAAATCTTACCTTACAGATACAAAGAGAAAATGCAACGATAGTATTAAACATGTTTACAACAGAACAACTAGCACGATAAGTCAAATTCAAACCATGCTTCAATACAACACGTATTAACAGCAGGTAACTCGGTGAAAATAAAAGTTGCATGAGAATGTGTGGAAGTGTGGTACACAAAATAATTATTTATTTTATTTAGATTCATACCCTTATTGTTTCTGCACCAAGTTCAATGGAACTAACACCACCATGCATGAATTCTTATCATCTTGAACCATATATATGGCATACATACAGTTAGGTAAATTGCCAAATAATAGACCTTACTTTAAATATGTCAAGACATACACATTAATACTTCAAGGCACATAAATTGTATCTCTCACTGGGACGTATACATATCTATGCATTATTGATAACTAGTTCTTCCAAAAAAAGGAGACAGAAGGATTAAACACAGAAATATACAATGTATATATTTACATGTCTATATGTTTATATGTGTACACATATATGACATCCTCATAGTTTTTTTCTGAATGTATATTATTTTAATGAATAATCTGTAATTTTATTTGGGAAATCCAAGTAGGATTTAGAAGCGTTACAAAACATAATATTTAGACTAAAGTTTTTCCATAATAATCATAAAATCCGTACTGATTTTTTTTCTGATACAGCTTCTAGAATCCTGGAATAAATGGTATTAAAAAGAAAACTAGGATTAGAATATTTATTCAATAATAAAATAAGAAATAAATCTACTATTAATACTTGATTATTGTTTCTATCGGGCAATGTTTAAGACAACATTTTACATAGTTACAGCTTTGCTAATCCTTAAATCTATTTTCCCCCATTGTCATAATATGGATTTTAAATGTTATATACTATTGTTATAATCACTATTGCGTCACTAACTTCTTTCAGCTGTCTATGTCAGCTAGGTTCTACCTTTGTATTGCAGTCTTTCCGTCATACTTTTTCTCTCGCTCAATATCCTGACTTTGTATACGAAGTTACATGAATGGAAGTATTGATTTCATTTTGGTTGAATAAAATACCAATGTTGATCCTTGTATTTACATGGAAGACGTTCCGCCGAATGTGTGCTCTGTATATTTATGGTCATCTCTTTACGGATGTTTGCATAAGTTACAACAGTAATATATGCTTTTTGCCTAAGATGCATAATATCCAATGTTCCAATACAGTCATCCATCAATCAATATCTATCAATCGATATCAGGATTCTATATTTTATTACTGTCAGTAGAATAATTCTAAGAAAATGTAGACATTGTATTGGTTTGCTTGTTCAGCTGATTCCGATTTAGACATTCAGATAGTAGCACATCTTATGTAATTAATCATTAATAATAATATTAGATTAAACGTCAAAATAACTCATGGGTGGAATTTGTTAATATCATTATGATTTTACAGAATATTAAGTGCATGTTTAATATAGAAACATCCCGTTTAATCAATTAGAACTGCACCCTGGATTGTTTATGCTATTCGCCGAATGTTATCAGAGCATTAAATATGCAGATATGAATAAATCGTTTTGAATTGTAGTAATATGATTTACCTGCTCCATGTACCGTGATAATTAACCATCAAAGAATGTGATCTTCGTAGAAGAGTCTTGGGGTGTATAAGGTCTACCACATTGTCTTCAGTGTATTAGGAATATGAACAAATAAATGGTTGATATGGAAATTAAAAATTTGTGAACAGAAATTTCCTGAAAGATAATGGAATTCAATTATCTTTTGTGTTTTTTATTTGTTTCAGCTATTGCAATGCAGCCATGATGGGGACATCATCTCGAAGGGTTCTCTTCGAATTGTACATATTTTCTTTTCATTTTAAGATTCGTACTAATAATATAAGTCTTCTTTACAGATCTGCTAAGCATTTGGATAAAACATGCAGTGAGTCTGAAGAAATGCCGATATCTATTTTCAACAAATTAAAGATTCTAATAGTGTCTAAGAACGATGCTAAACTGGAAGATATATTTAGTTTTACAGAAACAGCCCATTCGATGACAGAGGTATGGACTAACATGATACTGATGCCTTTATTCTGATCGGAAGAACAGCACAGAGACCCAGCACCATGAATTGGTATGAGAACATGAAGGACCACAGCAATTGATGATGGACTTCAACTGTCTGGACTACCGGTGTAGTTTTCAATGTTTATTACCCTTATACATACACAGTAGAATACATACAAACATATAGTCATCATTCCCCATCCCAATATGTTACATATATATACATACACATACATGTGTGCCTGTTTATTTCTGTGTATGCACGTATGTTTGTGCTAGAGAGTGTATGCTTATGTGCTTATGTAATTGACTATAAATCTCAATGCGCATATTCGAGAGGGAAAGCAAATGATAGACAGAAAGATAGATAAAGAGAGAGAGAGAGAGAGAGAGAGAGAGAGAGAGAGAGAGAGAAAGGGATGAGAGATAGAAACGAAAGAGAAAGACAGAACTGTGTATGTAATAGGAATCCTGTTTTAAAAACGTGCATTTGTTTAGTTTAAAGAATTATTTTTTTGCATTCGCTGGCAGCTTTCAGTGGTTGATTGAAGAGAAAGAAGGTTAACAGATGAAACTTTTGTTTTTTTTTTCTAAAAAAAATATGTAGTTCTACTTTTCTCCCTTGGAGTCTCATGTCATTTAAAATTCTTTGAAATTTCGGAAAAACATGTCATGACCTTGACAAATATCTCATATACTCACATGTACGTACATGATTATCCTCTGATATACAAACATATACAGATAAAAATACCCAAATGAAACACATAAGCAAGCTCCTACATATAGAAATATATGCGTACATTATTCAAAAGTATGAGGTAAGGACAACCAAAAACATGTTTAGTTGTGTTTTTTACAAAGTAAAGTCGGACATTTTTTTCTATACTTTGGGTTTATTTTACTATTCATGGTGTTGAGGACTCTTCAAATTTTGCCACAAGTGTTCGACAGGTAATTTATTCTATGGACCACGAAATTATGGAAGTCAAAGTCGACCTCCGTGGAATTTGAAGCCGAATCGTAAAGACGGACAAAATACCAGCTAAGCATTTTTCACGGCATGCTATCCATTCTGCCAAGTCGCCGTCTTAATAATAGTACTACTATCATTACTACTACTACTACTACTAATAATAATAATAATAATAATAATAATAATAATAATAATAATAATAACAACAACAACAACAACGACGATGATGATGATGATGATGATGATGATGACGATGATGATGATGGTGATGATTGTAGTAATATCCTGGGTGGTGAGGGGATTTGAGCGCCCATGACTCATAAAATGCCTCAATGGCCTGCGCAAGACCGATCCCTTGACAGTCAAACCCGATTCTTTCGCCAATACAACAGGATAAGAGTTAGAAAAGGAGAGTATTTGCCACCTTGAAATTCCCAGTGCTCTAGATCATAAGCAGCCAAGGAGAGGGATCACTCTGAGTTCAAATCCATAGAGATGGTAACCTAAAAACACACCTCATTTGTGAGTGAAAATGCCAAGGAAAACTTGACGATAACGGTGTGAACGAGAATGGAGCTAATGGTGAAAGTACAGCACCCAGAAGGTATCCCCCTGTGTAGCAGGGTGAGTCCGGTCGTAATCCAGCCACTGCTAGCCATGCTACAAGACATAAGTGTAATAAACAAGTAAACATGATGATTATGAAGTGTTACTGCCAGAGTACCCCACTAAATGCGAATAGCGTGCTGGTCAGCTTGTCAGAAATACAGAAAACGAATGCACAGTGAATGGAAGCCAAAGGATCTGTTTGAAATTCACCCAACGTGCTACAAAAAGGATTGGTGCAAGCATAAAGGTATAACACCTACAAAAATCGGCATTGTTTCGAACTACGAGAATTCTTCACAAGTGTCGCCTTAGTCTGCTGGCTGTGGACAGCTGACACTTCCCACCATACCGAGCAAAATAAGCTGTGTATTTTAATCACATAGTAATAATAACAATAATAATAATAATAATAATAATAATAATAATAATAATAATAATAATAATAATAATAATAATAATAATAATAATAACAACAACAACAACAACGAGTGTGTCTTATGTGAGTGTATGTATGCGCGCGCAAGTTTATGTACATACATTCACATAAAAATTCCACCCAGAAACATGTAGTTCGGTGATGAGACGACTAACTTAATTTTAACAACTTCGTTGCATAATTTAGAAAATTCAAACCAAATTTCCTTTATAGCAAATATAAATCTTTTGCAACGAAATATTGCCATCATCGCCGTATTACTAAACGGAAATCTAAGATAAATAATTTTCGTCTTTTTTATATTTTATTACAAAAAAAAGCAGTAAATGTTTTTTATGTGACTTCCTTGAAATTAACTCATTGAAACTGCGTGAATTCTTTCTAACAATTCAGGAAAAATAACTATGAGCTATCATCTAAATACCTGTCTGACTAAATATTCATATAATACTCTAATTTAAGAAACATTTCAAGCTCTTTCAACACTAACAGGTCAAGATGAAGTAATTATTGTCTTAATTGAATATATTTTGTATGACCAACCGAAGAATATCACACTGGTACATGCCACAAATTGTTAATAATTTTAAAGCAAAGTATATAATTGAATGTCTACTGAATCGCGTCACAGATATTTAGTGCTGCAAGAATAATAACGATAATTGCATTCTACGACATTCCTGATCTCGTATGTTGTGCTTGTGAAATTCTCACAGGATGAATGGAAGAATTTATCATTAATAAACCTAACAACGAATACTTGCATAGACTGAATTGGAGGACTCTTATTCCGTCTAATCTGGATACAAAGATGTCCCAGAGACAAGTGATAAATAGAATTAAGCCAAGCATTGAAAATACATTCAAGGAATAATGAGTTTCAGAAACGAGAAAGTATATATTGATTAAACTTGCGTAATGGTTCCTATAATATAACAGGCAAACGAAACGAGGGCTCTATTTGGTCTATATAGCTTGATTTCACCATCAAATTTTGATACTCTATGAAAGACATGTACATATACGAGATAGCTAATTGTATAGCATTCCTTTTTCATTAAAAAATATTATGAGGCAAATACCAAACTATGAATCCTACATTCTAGACAATCAGCTGCTGATTGTTTCGATAATTACCCACTTATAATGAGTTAACGAAATCAGGACTTGTGGAAGTACTAAATACATATTGTTTACAATAGTAATATGACAGGGAAACCGATAAATCAGGTCTGCAAAATATGTAATATTTGTAAGTTAAAGTGATATTACACTCAAACCAGTTTAATCCAGTCCTTATTTGAACCTGTTTCATTACTTCTGAGGGTTTCTTTCATAATATAAGACCTTTACGGTGATTGTTTGAAGAAGATATGACATTGTGTCCGCTCTCGTATTGTCTTCAGAGAGAGCAAGGATTCATGCATACCCAAATGAACGGTGGATTATTTTAAAATCCGGAATGATATCTCTGGTAGTCCTAAAGCTGGGAATGGAAATTCTTTGAAAAATGATATTTACAAACCCGCTTTGCATATTTTAGATGTCGGGATAAAAAAGATGTAAAAACAAACAATGAGAATCGGTGGACGTAACACGGACATTTCAAGAGTTTTTTTTTTCTCTTTTGTTCTGGAAAACATAAGACGCCGAGCGAATGGAACAACGGGTGAGGTGCGTATTCAATATGTCCATCATTTGAATTATCAGCAAAATAAGAATTTCTTGATTCAATCTATTTGTCTGCGTGCTGCCTGCTCAAAAACATACAGGCCACGTCAACCGCCGCGTTGTTGTAATTCGAATATATTCAAGTGATATCAGTACTGTCTTATTAGAGCTAATACTTATCAAGCCTGTTCAAATACATTACGATGAAGGAGGATGACATAAGAGAAACCATTACTTCTTTAAATGATATTCTCTATTTTAAGTTCATAAAATCTTCTCAAAGTTATCATTATTTAATTTCATGCAGAGTTAAATCAACAAAAACAATCTAGCAGGAATAGTTCTCTATTATCATATATAATAGATACATTTTACATTGTATCGGTGTTTATTAAAGATGTCTAGCTATAGTGTTAAGAAAATATTATGATTCAGCTATCGTCTGCCGCAGGTGGACATACGGCAGAAACGATTAATTGTCTGTTTAAAATACCATTGTCAGTGCCGCAAATGAATTTTTTCCCCTAACATATAATGACTTAATACAAGTGGTTAGGATTTGCAACGGTTGAATTTTTGGAGAATAGAATTTAAATTTTCGTTTATATTTTTCTATTCTTTATCAGAAACATATCAGCAGTGATGTCTAAATACATGTAATTTGTATGAGTTCACCATTTTCAAAATGCAGATGTTTTACCTTCAGCAGTTGTGTTGGTTGCAACATAAACACAAGTCAGACGATTATGTTCTTATGTCACATATATTTATATTTTCGGAATTCTGTCTTTTATTTTCTTCCTGAAATTATTTGCTTTCGCTGTACGAACTTGTTCTGTCATATTTCAATTTCATATATTTAAACATAAATAAAGGAGAAACACGCAGAAACGAACATTTATAACCACGTTTATATGTATGTATATGTGTGTATATGTGTATGTATATAGTGTCTTACGATGAAGGCGCGTGGCTTAGTGATGGTCGGTGGCTTACTGTGAAGGCGCGTGGTTTAGCGGTTAGGGCATTCGGTTCATGGTCATGATGTCGTGAGTTAAATTCCCGACAGGGACTTGTGTCCTTGAGCAAGACACTTTATTTCACGTTGCTCCAGTTCACTCAACTGGCATTTCAAAGGGCCGGCCTTGTCACTTTATGTGGCACGTTGAATCCCCCTGAGAACTACGTTAAGGGGACGCGTGTGTGTGGAGTGCTCAGCCACTTGCACGTTAGGAGGATTACACTAAGTGCCTGGAGGAGGCAGCGCTGCTCTTGGTGAAGAGAATGGAAAAAAACAAAAAAGATGTCTACGTAAAATGAAATCTTTCTGTAGTTCTGAGGTTTCAAAATGGGTATTTTCTTTTCATATTTCAAATAACAGTTCTGTTAAAAGTATTGCAAATCTGGCAACTTGTGTACGGATTCTTTTTAATAGAACTCATCATCATGCTACCTTTGCAATACTTTCTATTATCATGGTATAAACAGATCAGATGCTTTCATTCCCAACTCTCAGTGTTTGCATAATTCAATTATTCCGCTGCATATATTCTAAACAGAGTTATTTTTATTGTGTTACTTTAAATTGAGGTCTATATTTATTGAAATATTTTGTTTTTCTGTATTTATGTCTTGAATGTGTCCATAAATACTCCTTACGTCATATATAAAAAATGTTTAAAGTCAATAAAATATAAACTTTTTTAGAAGACGCCTCCGCTTCTGCTTTTGATTTTATCTAGTATTCTGATATGTGTTTTTGCATCAACAGGTATCATATTTCTCGGCGTCTGTGTCAGCTTGCTTGTACGATCATATATGTTGATGCTTTTAGAAAACAGCTGCAGTTACTGTTAACTATGCAGCTGTTAAAATAACTTTTATATCTATAAATGCCAGACACGCAATTTCCAAATAAATGAATACAAACGAAAATGTTGTGATATGATTCAAAATCGGGTGAAATATGATGTACGAAGCTTAATTTGACTTTTAAATTGTTGATACGGAACAAAAAGCAAATGAAGTCATAATGTTACTTTTGTATCTTCATAGTAAAGTGTTATTGTTGTTGCGAGCAGTTCATTGAATATTTATTTAGGAGGAAAATGTTCAGCTGCGTGTTGACTTATATTCCCATGATAAATACTCCTCAGTTTCTTGTAATTGTTTATATATTTGTTTTTCAATCTAGTTTACCAGCGAGTAATCGAGTACGTTTAATTAGAGAACACCCATACTGTAACAATATCTATTAACGCATAACACATTAAGGCGGCGAGCTGGAAGAAACGTTAGCATTCCGTGCAAAATGCTTAGCGGTATTACGTTCTGAGTTCAAATTCCGTCGAGGTTGACTTTGCTTTACATACTTTCGGGGTCGATAAATTAAGTACCAGTTGCGTACTGAGGTCGATGTAATAGACTGGTCCCTCCCCCAAAATTGAGGGCCTTGTCCCTAGAGTACAAAAGAATATATCTTAAATAGATATGAAAGATTTCGCTTCAGCGAAGGCAAATAATTCTGAGATGATAGATAACAATTATTCTATTATCAGGAGATGTTAAATTACATCAGCAGCGCATCGCACGCACATATCCTGTGCACACTTTGCAAAACCGAAGTGCACTGCTAGGTCTACGCAACATATATTTGAAGTATTAGATTAAACAGGAATGCATACCCTTAGACGCTTCTTCATCTCACGTAGACAAATATACGTGTATGAGTATGTATGTTTGTTAAACGTACAACAAAGAAGCTGAATAAATCCAACATTTCTATTGATACACCTGAATCTTCGATATATTATTTAAAAAAATTTAAATAGTTATATTCAAGAGTTAGATTATCCATGAAGTAAAAGTTATTGCATGAGTGAGTGTTGAATTAATGATACAGTGTGAGGTCGTAGCTGAAGGATAAATTATAGATAGTAACGAAGGAGAGAAGATAACGTTTACAAAATTTAGAGATATAGAAATAATAATAAAGTAAGAGAGGGGTGAGTTAATTATACAAAAGAGGAGGTAAGTAAATATTGTTTTACAACGGAGAACATTCATACACTTGCCATTTTCTTACATTCATTACGTCACTGATATATTTTATATAAATAATTTTTTTTTAATCTTTACAACATTCATTTTTATAGTTGCTATTTTACATGCTTACAAATCTATACAACAGAAAATTTCATTTCTAAACGTAGATGCCAAGAATTTTTCATCGAAATATTCAAAACGAATATTTGCCTAGTGTTTGCCAAAATAGAGTAAAGAAATTGTTCATGACATTTACGCTCTCGGAATGACCTTAATAAATATTTAAGAAAAAAATACAAAAACAAATACGGTAAATGATCACCTCGGACTGTTTGGCAAATGTAGTCTTCCGAAAACTTGCCAATATAATAGTGTTGCTTTCACGCAACATTTACTGGAACAGTGGCAAAATAGATAGTTTTCATTTATTAATCTCACTTATATACATTTATATATGTGTGTGCTTGTGTGCACTTATGGAAATACATACATACATACATACATACATACATACATACATACATACATATATTATTATGAATTATATACATAATATATATATGGAAAATTTCTAAAGTGAAATTAAAGTAGCATAAGGAAAAGTATTCTTGATTTTAAAAAAACCTAATTCTTTTGTTCTGTAATATTATTAAATTGGAAATATTTAACGAAATTTAATGAAAATACTTCGCCAAAACAGAAAAATAACAACAAAAGTTCAGTAATGTTATCTTGATATAGTCGGAATAGTTAATATGAAATATGCATTTGATGGATCCTAGTTATTGCATCGATATTGTGATTGGAAACTAGGGTGTTCTAGCCTTTTATTACAGTGCTCTTCCAGAACCATTTCTCTAATAAATGAACCACGTATAGTTCAAACCCTTTTAAGGCGTTTCTCCAATCCATGACTCACCACAAAGATCTCAATAGGCCAATTGTGACTATGTTTGGGCCCCTGTTTTAAAGGAAGATAACGTTTATGTAAATGACTATTTATTTCTATCAATATATTGTTAACGTTTGGTAAATATGTTTTTTAACAGGTTTGATATTAAATTCGTTGCTTTAAAACTAGAACGACTAATGCGAATTTTCAAATATTCACTAAACTGGATGGGTTAAGTACTTCTGGAGGCAGGGAATATATTAGAAGCAGGGTTGGAAAACTTCCAGGTCGTATTAATAAAATAAAAGAGAGCGTACCTGTCTTGAAGAGAAAGTGAAACATCATATTTTCGCACCTTATATTGGAAGAAATGCTACAGACTCCCAATTGTGTGTTTTATATGGGCGATTGATAAGAACAGAATTTTATTAAATCCTTTTAGTTTTGGCTGAGAGAAATACTGATGAGAAATTAGATGTTACGAATGCAAACGTGCAAAATGGCTGAATAGCATGCTGGAAGTAATAGGAAACAGTAAATTTGGTTGTAGTGAATGAGCGATGTAAACAGTTGTGGGTTGGTTTTGGTGAGTCTTGATGTTCAAGAAACACTGCAGGTACATAAATGGAAAAATAACGCCATATTTTTAGTTATATTCTTAGGTGTTCAAACTGAGAAAGATTCCGACTGCAGGTACGATGAGGATATCATATTTATGATGGAGCTGAAGAATAGTATATAATTATTTTGTTGAAATGTGTTGAGTTATGGCAGGGTAATTTATCAAGTGGCGTTTTATGATTCATTGAATACTCATTCACAACAACCAAATTTCCTGTTTCCTATTACTTCCAGCATGCTATTCAGCCATTTTGCACGTATCCATTCGTAACATCTCATTTCTCATCAGTATCACGGATTTTATGATTCATTCAAAAAATTAGAATTGACTCTGGTACGATTCTATAAAGACGTAGGAAAGATAATTGCAGCAGCAAGAATAGAAGAGATCAATACAAATATATTAATTTCAAATTTTGACACGAAGTCAGCAATTTCTGCTCAGTGGTAAACTCGATTAAATCAACCCCAGTGTTCACCTACTACTTATTTTATCGACTCCGAAAAAAAAGCGCAAGGACGACCTCGGCGGAATTTGAACGTGAAAACTGACGAAATGTCGCTAAGCATATTGCCCAGCGTGCTAATGATTCTGCCAGCTTGTAGAATTATGTTAATACAAATATATTAAAAACAAAAAGCGGGGAGCTGGCAGAAACGTTAGTACGCCGGGTGAAATGCTTAGCGGTGTTTCGGCTGTCTTTAAATTTCGAGTTCAAATTCCACCGCGGTCGATTTTGCCTTTCATCATTTCGGGGTCTATAAATTAAGTACCAGTTACGTACAATGGTCGATCTCATCGGCTGGCCCCTTCCCCAAAAATTTCAAATTTCGGGCCTTGTGCCTAGAGTAGGAAACGATATATTACAGGTAAAAGTTTAAAAAATATAACAGTTAAAAAAAACAGAAACGATAAGCAAGAGTGTAAACAATATCATGGATAGAAAGAAGATAGAAATTTGAGCAACAGAAGAAAATAGGTACGCATCTAGGTTTTGACCCCTAGTCCTTAGCTTGTAATATGGAAGTACGGTTTTCGTAGAGTTATCGTTACTGAGAAACTAGTTACATAAAGTAACATACCACATTTAGTAGGTCTGGCATAAATTATAAACTTATTTAAATATATTTCAGTATGACTAAAAGTTTGATAAATTTATGATTGCTTAAAAAAGTAATGGAACACATTTTGATTCAAGTCACGAATTATGTTTCATTTTTTTATGGAAGCCAAACCATAAAAAAATACACAATAGGGCTTTATCATTATCATCATCGTTGTTATTATTATTATTATCATCATCATCATCATTATTATTATTATTATTATCATTATTATTATTATTATTATTATTATTATTATTATTACTATTGTTATTATTGTTGTTGTTGTTGTTGTTGTTGTTGTTGTTGTTGTTGTTGTTGTTGTTGTTGTTATTTATTTATTTATCTATTTGTTTAATTTTACTGGCTGTTGCATCAATACAATTATCACGAGTGGAAATATTGGAAAAAACTGAAGTTAATGAGATTTTTAACAAGTAATTTGAATGACGTAGAGTGAAATTGTAAATAATTTGTGAAGAAGTGACTTATTAACCATAATTTCATTATGATTCTTACAAAAACATTTGCTAATAACTATTGCAACTGAGGCGGCCAACTGGTAGAATCTGTAGGACGCCGAGAAAAATGCTAAGCCTCATTTCGCCTTTCTACGTTCTGAGTTCAACTTCCGCCGAGATCGACTTTGCCTTTCATCCTGTCATTGTTGATAATATATGTACTAGATGAGTATTGGGATCACTCTAAGCGACTTACTCCTCCTTGAAATTGCTGGCCTTGTGCTAAAACTTGAAAGCAATAACTATAGTAACCGATATGCCGTATGAGACCACTAAGATTATTTCTGAAATTTGCATACTACTATTGAATCTAGTCTGATTCCAACAGTACTTATCAGTAGTGTATCACAGCAAAATATCTTTCTATAGTTAATGATTTCCCAATCAAGGATAATTTCCCGTGGAATTTTAATAAATGCCTGGCCTTCCTAATTAAATATGCCTGCGAACTTACATGTCTCTGTTATACCAACAAGTCAAATTATGCACAAATATTAATCACGATTAAGAAATAAATTACGTTATTAAATTATTTATCGTATGAAACCATTTACAATAATAGATGATGCATATAACGTGTAGGATGTGATATTCATCTGAATCTAAGGCAAACTTAATGTGCAATACTGTAAATATTTTGATATCGTGCTAAACGCTGAGTGCTGTGAATAGTAGTGAATGTTACATGAACTCTGTCCATGACTGACACGTTTTGTCAGCCATTTAATGTGAAATCAATTTATAATGAATAGACCGAGCAGATATTGGTGATACCCATTTGATATTATGAATTCCGTTAGGTAAAAAGGCTACTAAAATAATACAGGTCACTAGAAATTCACGGCGTATATTTTGATGGACTGACAAGCCGAAAAATACTGTGGACACAGAGAATAATGCAGGTACCTTAAGTTATTCAAACTCGCAAGATTTCTAATTTTATCGAAATTTTCTTTTGATAACAGTGGAACTAATTAAGAATATATGTTTAATACATACACACATAAACATGTACGGGTGTATGTATGTATGTGTGTGCGCATGTAAGTATATAAGCATGTATATATGTATGTATGAATGTATATATACGTATGAATATATATTTACCTATCTATATATACATGCACTTATGTATATGTATATATACATGCACTTCTGTATGTGTAAATATATATGGGTGTGTTTGTTTGTGTCTGTGAGATGTGCTAGAAGAAGATCACATACCATGCGTCTACTAAGAACGGATAATACATTGGCAGGCCACTTAGTGACCTCCTTTATATATATTTTTATATATATTTTTATATGTATAGATACAATAATCCTTTGAGATTCAGATAGCTTTTCTGAATCTCTCCGATTATTTTAATGTGCTGGTTACCTGGTATTAAATTGATATTAATTAATATCCAATTTTTACCCTATTGTTTAATTTGATTATCTAGATAGATAGATAGATAGATAGATAGATAGATAGATAGATAGATAGATAGATAGATAGATGTGTGTGTGTGTGTGTGTGTGTGTGTGTGTGTGTGTGTGTGTGTGTGTGTGTGTACGCGTGTATGTGTATTAAAATGGAGTTGTTTTCGTGACACATCGTGAGCAGCTTAACTACAGTTGAAGCACTTGTTGACTATTTACCATATTGTCAGCGTTCAATGCTGATGTCTGCACCTGTATCGGTATAGTGCAACACACAAAACAGTTCGACGTTCAATTCTGTGTTTAAGTGATAATGAAATAATGTTAGCGAAGCCTCAGTTTTGTTGGTAATTCCACCAAAGCTTCATATTAAATATGAAACTAGTAGATTATAGTCATTAACTGTACTGAATCACTGCTTGAAAATACAATACATCGTTAAAATACTTCGATAATGTGAAGATTAATGTGAGAGAGAAAGTGAGGGAGAGAATGGAAGAGAGAGATGGAGAAGGAGAGTTTAGGAAGGATTTTTATTCAAGAATTTGCTATTGTGCTGCGATATATATTTTACAAACGTTTACTGCAACACTTTTGTTTGACATAAATATGATAACCTCTTATTGACATAAAATTTTGACAGTAAATTCAATTGAATATTCCGACCTTAGTTAACATTCACACAAACACACACACACACACACACACACACACACATATTTGTAACCTCAGTGTAAAGTTATAGTGATCTTGGTTTTTCTTTCTATTTTTCTTCGAATTTCTTGAGGTGATTTGTTTTGTTTTAACATTTTCACTTCGTACTCTGTTATTTACTTCGTTTTGCTTAATATCTGTTCTATACTTCTCTGGTTATTTGTTGATAAGCTTTTGTAACTGTGCATTGCACCTACCGACCTAATGAAATTATCATCCAAAGAAATCGTTGTTACCGCTTACACCTACAAAACCACCTATGGTTATATCCAAATTAGCTCTGTCAGTGAGAAGTATACAAAAAGAACACACCCACCTAATTGTGGATATGTATATCTATATTTATCTATCTATATATG
>NC_068985.1:94803073-94804407 GCF_001194135.2 Octopus bimaculoides | reverse complement strand
ATCAGGCTGGAAGCGATCCACAGAATTCTTTGCTCCAGGAATATAATATACTTGTAAGAGTAATTATTTCTATTCTAGGTGCAAGGTCTTGCAAACTTTTGGGGAGAAGGGGGCCCAGTCCATTACATCGACCCCAGTGCGTAACTGGTACGTATTTTATCGACCTTGAAAGGATGAAAGGCAAAGTCTACCTAGGCGGAATTTGAACTCAGAACGTAAAAACAGACGAACTACCGCTAAGCATTTCGCCCGACGTGCTAACGATTCTTTTCTACTCTAGACTCAGGGCTCGAAATTTGAGGGCCAGTCGATTAGATCGACCCCAGTACGCAGCTGGTACTTAATTTATCGATTCCGAAAGGATGAAAGGCAAAGTCGAACTCGGCGTAATTTGAACACAAAACGTAAAGACAGACCAAATACTGCTAAGCATTTCACTAGGCATGCTCTGCGACGGTGTTGACTGTTCACAAATATATGAAGCTGGTATCGGAAAAAAAAAGATACATATAATCGTCAAATTTAGCTCGAACAATCTGTACATGTATATCAAGTACCATTATGTTGCATTTTAGTGAAATGTAATACCTGATAATACAGAAAACAGCCACAAAATTTTAAGAAGTTTATTCAATTTAATCGAACTCATCTGATTCCAGATACATGAATGACAAAAATTCACTCTCTCTTTTATATGCTTTGCATAAGAAAGGTCCCTCTAATATTTAAAACAATATCATGGCGCTCTCCATAGCCTGGTATCCGTTGTTCTATAATCGCCTTCAATTATAACAGCAATAGAGCGTTCTATGTTATGCTATTGATGTGTTGCCATTGTAAAACTTTTTCATTCATGTACTGAATATTGTTGTCTCAAACACAATCTAACAAACTTATTGTCAGTGTCAAGTTTTACATCCTGTCTGGAGAGCAGAGTTAATGTGTTTTGTTTGAAATCTAATACTGACGCGTCATAAAATCTGTAAAGCTAGAAAACAATTTTTCATCATGAACAACAACAAATGATTCTCACCTGGCTTCATAAGCTTACAAATGTCACATAATAATTCAGTTCACAAAACGGTTATCACAAAATATATTAGTACTTATATAATTTATATACAAAAAATAACTCACATGAGAGTACACACGCACGCATGCATATACAAGTTTTCGACTATTTTCATCCGCAAAGTTGTTAACGAAATATTCTGCTTGGTATTACTTCTGGCTCTATCATCTTCAAGTTCCACCGTAATGATATCTCACTTCCTGCATGTCTGTATACATACATACATACTACATACATACATACATACATGCATATATATATA
>NC_068985.1:94796834-94802969 GCF_001194135.2 Octopus bimaculoides | reverse complement strand
ATTATTATTATTATTATTTTATTTAAAAGAATTCCAACTCTGTCTGTTTTTTATGTTTTATTTATATTCTTGTAAAGTTAATGTGGGATATAGAATATGGACTATATAATATATAATATAAAAATGAATGGTATAATGAAATGAAGTATTGAATGTCTTATTGAATATATGGAATATGTCGTAGTGAATATATGAAATATTGAGTGTTCAATATAAAGGATTAAATATATAAAGGCGAATACGTATTTTCTATACCATGTAGTATTTCATCATGGCCGGTATGACAGACTGTAACAGTTACAGTCTGTTTGTGTATACATGATTCGTGATATCGCAGGACATTTATCGTTTGGTGTTTTTATAAATATAAACTTTATAATTCTAAGAGAAATTATATTCTTACTGCAGAAATAGAATTCAGTATTACTAACTATATGGCTAAAATGATAAATCTGTCAATAAACCAAACTAAATTAATGACGCATTTATTAATGAACATGTTGAAAACTGAAAATAAATAATCGATGAAATAAGTAGAAGCAATTATTGTATGACATAATTGCAGAGTAAATCGCATCTCTGATATAGGTTATTATTCATAGATAATGGAAAAGCAAGGAAAACACTTGCCTATTTAAATATTAATACATTTTAGTGTGTTTTACTTAACTATGCAAATGTAATTTATTACAACGCCTTCATTGTACATCATTTGGAAACTCATCTCAGCAAACTGCGCCTGTAATTATTTAAGCATTACGTTTAACGCTGATATAGTTGTAAATGTTAATTTTTAAGTCAGACTATTTATGCAATCGGATGTTAAAACCTTCTTAGCTTAACGATGGTCTTCTTCTACAGTTTCTAGAGATTATCCTTTCTACACAAAATATTGTTTCACCAATTCTTTCTTACTGGTCAATTATTGGTTTGGACAATTCTGTCACTTGTATCAGTTATTTAACAGTTTCATTTATAATCCAACACTTAATATTTCATAATTGTTTCATCGTTGCATAATGTTGGAGAAAAATATAAATGTTCAAATATTCGATGACCTTTACATTATTCGGACGTTATTTTTCCCGTTTTATCACCCATATATTCTGAATTGACACGATCCTTTTGTTATTCTGAGTCTTATATCTTTTTAGTTGGAAGTTCAGAACGCTGACATAGTTTCCAGTCTATAAAATCTCAAACACTCTCATGTCTATCCATATGCTTCTCATGCTAACACTACAAGATCATTGAGGAACTGTTTCTTCACAACCTTCATATATTCTAGAGTTGTTTAATGTATTTTGCTATTTGACATGAGTTTCTGACACAATTAATAATCTTTTAGTTTCAATATTGAAAAAAGAAGTAACTAAGCCTTTTTATTTATTTATCTATTTATTCATTTAAATATATTTGTTAATATTATATTCCTGTTTTTTTTTTTCTGTTATTACTCACGCAAACATGTTTGAATATCTTGATTTGTAGCATCCTTTTAGTAACGTTTTTTTTTCAATATTCTCCTTCGTTTGTCATCGCAGCTCGCGTATCTTTGTCATTTCACCTCTATTTTATGTTTAATAATTTGCTGCCTTCCTTGAACGGAACAAATACGATTTGCTTATTTTCTCCGTGTTTTGCAAGACCTTGTATCAGTGATTTTATTGTACATATAAAACTATATATAATTTACTGCAGTTTTCGTGTGGCATGCGTTCCTTAGTTCCTTGTGTATATAATATTTCTCAGATTTTTGCTGATAGACTCCTGATGTCGATTTGTGTTTCTTCCCATAAATACATGTCCCTGCGAATTATTATAACTCTTCCTTTTAAGACTGACAAATTGAGTTATTTTGTTTGTAATTTCAAATGTATTCGTAATTTTCCCATAATTCCCAATGTAGCACTTTCGCTACCTGATCATATCGCTACAACTTGTAGTGATTTTGGGCAAGTCAAGGGCATTCACTCGTGATATGGCCAATGGTTTCATCCACTCTATTACAGATGAGGCACAGCGGAGACACTTGTTCATTTCTTAGGCTCACCTCTAGTTCGTGACCAAAGCTCGTGAGCACTATACTGACAGCGCAAGGCGAAGATTTGGTCACGAACTAGAGGTGAGCCTAAGGAATGAACAAGTGTCTCCGCTGTACCTCATCTGTAATATAGTACTCTCGGTCTCTTGTTTTAGTGTTCCTTTCTTCAGCCAATGACACCTATTTTTTCCAACAACTTCTGTTGTGGATACATGGAATTGATTGTGTAGTCCATTGTTTCTCAATTCTTCTTCGTGTCCTTTTTGTACCTCTTCGTTCGGTTTTTCTCCTTTTTTCTCGCTCTCGCTCCAAACTGCCACTAGCAACGTTTCCTTACTTTGTTCGATACGTACGCGGTCTTCCACACTTATCAGTTCTCTTCCTCCATTTGCTCTCTTCATGTATAGGCAATCAGTTCTGAACGTTGATGATGGGCTCCATACAGTAGGAGCTTTCTTGACCTTTTCTCCATCTACTTTAACTCCTCCTCCAGCGCCATACTGAACAACTGCGACTGCGCATGAGTTTATTGCCGAAATTATGTTTCTGGCAATCAGCTTTGAAGCCAATATTTTTCTCACTCACCGCAGCTACTCTCTCTTTTTTCCGTCACTGTGTTTAATTCCATCTGCCTCAAGTATTCCCAGATATTTATAGCTGGATTCAGTTTGAATTGCCTTCATAATTTCACCACTTGGCTATCTTATACCATTATTATTATTATTATTATTATTATTATTATTATTATTATTATTATTATTATTAAAAATGCAAGCTGGCACAATTGGTAATGTGTTGGACAAAGTGGTTTGCATATTACATGTAGTTATGTACGTTCTGAATCCTAATTCTGCCGAGGTCCACTTAGCCTCAAATTTTTTAAGGGTCGACAAAGCAAGTACCATTTGAATAACGGGGTTAATGTAATCAACCTTTCCCCTCACCTCAAAATTGCTGACATTGCGCTAAAATTAGAAAGAGCTAATATCATTTTCATCATGGTTGTTCTTATTCAATCATAAATGTAAACGCCATTCTGAATGCTTTATTATTTCTTTCTAATTACCTCTCATTCAAGTCCTTCAAATCATTGGATTCCATTACATTCTCTTAAAAATAATTATATAAATATTTCCGGTTGTTATAGAAAATTCGATAATAAACTTCATGCCTATTCGAAGTTTATTGATATTTCAAAAGAATACATTAATTTATTGTCCTAAAATTTCCTTTTCGCTATTGACTTATGTTATTTTCTGAACATAAAATAGCGAGCTCTCAATATCCTGACCAATCAGCACTTTCACATTCTCCTTAGAGAAATGATTGCGGAGAAAATATTTATGGAGTAATAAGATTTAGTAGAATTGCTCATACAATGTCTCCAACGGTAATAAAACGTTCACCTGATGTTTCTTTCTCCCGTAGTATAGAACCACGTACAGAATCCTAGTATGTCTAATATCTCCTCACTTTGACAAAATGTAGAAACTACAGGTTTAACAGGAAATTTTTCTGGGTTTTTCCATGGTCAACTGATTGCTTAGGTCTATATAACCGAATGCGTTCTAATCTCGATTATTCAGCCTTTTTACTCCAGAAAATATAATTATAATTATAATTATAGAATGATAGATTCCTCGCGCTTCATTTTACTCCTTCCCTTAAAATATCGGTTTCTGTGTTGTTATACAGGATTCTAATTTCCTAAAATCTTTCAGGGATCGACTATCATTGCACCGACAACCATTCTATCAACTTACAAATTCATATCTAGTTCTGTGCTGGGAGTCATCTGAAGTGATTCCAAATTATTACGCTTATGAATTTCTGTTGCAAAATTCCTCATGTAAAATGGTGTGCTGAAACATACATTGTTGTATTTCGGGATGATCATTCTTTTTTTGTTGCAAAATAAACACACGCATTATATATTCGTTTTTCATTTGCTTATTACTGTCCCCACTAAGCGGAGCGGGAGCATACACGAGGACGGAAAGCGTCGCTGAAGAGGTCATAGATGTGTGACGAATGATTTCCGAACAATGGACATGACTTTGAGTAAGAACAGTAATAAACAAGTGAAGTGGGAATATATAGTACGTGTGCAAAACAAAATGTCCATTTCGATATTACACCAACATGATTCCAATTTTTATTTTCATGATCGGTACTTATATTTTCGACTTCGAAGTAATACATTCCTCAATAGGCGCAAGGCCTGAAATTTGGGTGAAGGGGGTTAGCTGACTACACCACTCCAGTTCTCAATTGATACCTATTTTTATCGAGCCCAAAATAATGAAAGGCAAAATCTACCTGAATTCAATTTCAATTCAAAGCGTAGAAAGCCGGAGAAATGCCACTAAGCAGTTTACCTTGAGTTCAAGGATGTAAAGAATCTGCTATTTTTATAAAATTGATGATAATGGTTTCGAATATCCAGAACCACACTATTTGTAGCATTCTTGCATGGGCAGCCAAAGCACCATTATATTAGATTATAACGTAAGTAAATGCTAACGATAAAATTGTTGTGATCTAAATATGTTTCCTTGCATGTAGTGTTTACAAAAAAGCAGAAATATTTTGTTTATTTTGTTGAGTTAGCATTGAGTGAAATACTGTTTATTTTGTGTAATATACTTTTGTACTCATGCTGTAAGCTTTATATCAGTATTTTACACGTATGCCAATATCTTACCAAAATCCTTAAATTTCTAAGGTTCCATTTATCCCATACTTGATTATGGCCTATTCATCGATATTTTCACAACGAAACAGTGTCAGATCGTATCAGTATTTTGAGTTACACTTAATCAAATATCCATGTAAACGTAGCCAGAAATTCGAACATATCTACTTCGTATGTCACGTCACAATTTCCATTCTTAATCCATTCGCAGTGTAATATTATCACAAAGCCCATTAAGCATATCCATGATAACATATCTATTTTATATGTATTTGAAGCAAAGCATTGAATGAAAGTAATAAAATCACCTTTCGCAGTATGCAGCAAAAAAAAAGCGGGTGAGCTACGGCAACAGATTATTCCTCACATGGATATACCAATACATATTAATTCAGACATGAATACATGCTCGATCTATTACATGTATGTGACAAAAATATGGTGATACAAGGGAAAGCCTTTGTCCAGAATCACGCCGGACGCGGAGGAGGAGAGAAAATAGTAATTCAGTGAAGGAGAACCGAGAGGGAGTGAGAGAAAGTAATAGCAATGAGAGATATGAAGGGGTGATAGATGAATAAGGAAGGAAGGAAGGGGTGAAAAAAAATCAGTGTTTCAACTCAGCGTTTCAATGTCTGTATACCTGATTATTATGTCCCTTATTTTGTACCTTATTTATATATAAAATACTAAAATTATCCGTCATTATTGACGGCACGTGGTCAGCTAGTATGTAAAATTGTTCGTCTGAATCATATGCCTATAGTATCAAACTGAATTCTAAAATATATTAAAGGAATTGTTAGAATGATATAATACAAAATATTAATCGTTATTTCATTTCGTCATTAAATATTCTGAAATGAAATGGTCTTAGTATTGAATGACTGAAAACATAAGCTTAATATTTAATTCTGTAAATAAAGTCAAGAGAGACAACTCTGAACCTTAAATTATCATCAGTGCTAGAATGAACCTGATTTTGACGGTTACTATAATAACTACAAATATGTTTCGAAATCATTATGTCTTTCTTAGTGAAGCCTTGTGGCATCAATGTGCATGATTTTAATTAAGACTACCGCATTTAATTGAAAATCATAAATTCTGGTACTGGATATTCACTTTTGTGGATGGCAATTTAATATTAAGCCAATTTTCTTTTACACATTACTGATGTAAATTTTAATTAATGCACGTTTCTGGATTATTAAATCAGTAGTCATTTAAATGTGTTCAAGTATTAGTAAATTATTAGTATTAAACAATATGATACAGCTGCAAAAATAATTTACTCAATTTAAAAATAAGACTCGTTTAGGTAATGCTCCAGGCTTTTTAGTGCTGTATGCCGTCCTAAAATAAATAAATAAATATATAGGTATATATATATATA
>NC_068985.1:94794832-94796330 GCF_001194135.2 Octopus bimaculoides | reverse complement strand
CTTTAATTACTACATGTGATTTAAGAGCTAAGTTCAGAGCTAAGGCATACACACAAAATAAATATAAAACAAAACGAAGCATAGAACATCAAGAAACAATGAAAATGAGGCTTAATGTGGTCTAATATTTTTCGTAGTCCAATTACAGCAATCAGAAACATATGTCAGCTTATTGTCTATGAATTATGTGAATTAAAGTAAACTTCTAAAGAAAGGTTTGCTGCATCCCAAGTGGTCTTCTCTTTTCGTATATCTGTTAGTAGAATGCGTGTGAGGACAGGTGGGGGTGTGCCTATGATTCAATGGCTGGAGCTCAAGAAGTAACAGAGAAATGAACGATGAAACATGTTAAGTAAGAAAATGTATTACATATGTAATTTTCTGTTTTCATACTTGAATGTTCCCGAATATATAAACAAACCATTGCTTGCATTTTTATAAGTTCGGCAGCATGTTATGTCATTAATATTCAGTTACAAGTAGCGATGGAAAAAAACGTATGAAGATTTGAAATATTTTACAGTAAATAATTAAAAAGGAAATGCAGTACAAATTGAGTGATTTTTTTCAATTTTTACACATCACACATTTTCATTTCACTTGGTTTAAAATATCAACACGTTGAGTAACACACAGAAGATTACGAAATATATCCAAGAAGATTAAGACTCCAAAAGCATACCTCAGTATCTCTGAGATTAGCATAGATTAAAAATACGAGTATTATCTGAATATATATTTTACACGAGTACGATTACTTCGAAAATAATACACTAGCGTATTTTTCCAAAGTTTTGATTCTGCAATAAATAACGTCGTATGTATAAGAAAAATATATATATAGGAGAATGACAACGGCAAATCAAAGTTATCTTTCTGAACTTTAAATTATGAACATATAATATTGTTTCGATTTGTGTCTCCGATTTAGAAGATGATGTCTTCAGCTAACTGGATCCGAATCCACCAAGGGAAGGTATGTCGGAAGAAAGTAATTCAACAACGCGGGTTGATGAACCGTAAGACGTGTGGCCAGAACCTCCTGGAAAATGACCATAGCGAGGGACATTCCACAGTTGAATTAGAACAGTCACAAACAGTGAAAGAAGATATGCACCCAACACCAGAGCTGAAAACACCTCTGAAAGGGGGTGGCCCCGCCACGTCAAAACGGTAGAGGATTAGGGGCCGAAACCGGACGTGGTTCCTCCTGATGATGTCTTCAGCTAACTGGATCCTATAAAGGAGCTGTTGTGGTAGCAGACCACGAAACATGGTTGAAATTCCTCCTGAATTCTAGTACACTTTTTCCTTAATAGCAGTAATTACTACACATCCCAGCAGAAGTGAAATTTAATTCATATAGTTTATGTATGATACCCATGGGACGAATGTATACGGTTTCGTAATATTGAATATTCATAATACCAAGGAAGTGGTATATAAGGGGCAGCATAAGCAATTCTCCATCTGATGTATCGTCATTGAGGTTTAAATT
>NC_068985.1:94790158-94794454 GCF_001194135.2 Octopus bimaculoides | reverse complement strand
TATATATATATATATATATATGCATATTTATGCGTGTATGTATTCGTGTCTGTATTTGTGTCCCCACCATCGATGACAACCGATAGTGGTATGTTTACGTTCACGTAACTTAACGGTTCGGCAAAAAGGACCGATAGGATAAGTTTTAGGCGTAAGAAAATAAGTCCTAGTGTCGCTTTGTTTTACTAGAACCCCTCCAAGGCTGTGCTCCAGTATGGCCGCACTCAAATGACTGAAACAAGTAAAAGAATAAAAATAATGCATTTATATCTAACCTACAAGATCATACATTAGCAAACGTTTACGACTGAGAAGAAATACCACCCACATTTGTTTTTACCCACACCAAGAGATACGGTGCATAGTGTCGTTTTATCATCATTATAGGACCTACTGCTATCGTATTTACATATGGAGCCATCCACGACGTACACAGATTAGCAGTCGACCAGTAGCGTGATAGTGTTTCCGAAACACTCTTCAGTGTGCCCATGATTTAAGATGGCACTGATCGAACAAAGTGAGTAATCCAACCAAGATTTTACTTTCTACATATAAACTCTGAGGCAGAGAGGGGATAATTGCTACACAGAATAATGAATTTTACCACTGGTTCTACGTGATGGACTTGTCTGTGTTGTCTAACCAAACTAAGGTATCAAAGAAATATGTAAGAAAGTGTTCTGCATGTGTTGTATTATTAAGTAGTATGTGAAAAGTGTTTCTGCGTTTAGATGTGTGAATGTACAAGTATCTTCGGTTGTTGTAACTATTATATTATTATATTAACAACGGCTCGTACAATAATATAAAAGATATATAGTTTTTGTTGATTGAAGGTTCCTTTTCTGCACTAATGTTAATCTTTATCATTTGATTTACAAATATCAGAAAATCTAGAAATAATTTACTCGACAATTATATAGATACAAATTCCAGATCAGCATTTCAGTTTCAATTTGAAACATCAAGTCTACAGACATATATCCCATGTACTCTTTGAAAAAGAAAACGGATAAAAATGTTAGTCCGTTCCTTTTTTAACCTCTATATTAAGTTCATTTTAAGTAAAACCTTATATATTTATGTTAGTAGTATAATGTTTTGTATGAAGAACAGTATAATCTCTCCACTTTTCTAAATGTCTTTGATTCATTCCGATGGCGTATTATCAGTTATTGGCAAACTTTCAACAACCCACTCAGCTAAACCGAAGTTTACTTTAAAAGATTTTGAAGTTTTCATTTTTATTATGCTTATATTTCATGTTAACTTTCTCCGGTACATTCTTCTTCCAAATACGGATACGTTGTAATATATCCTTGGTTTTCATTATTTATTTTCCGAGTTATCTATCATAAGTTTGTTTCGAAATTAATATTTCCTGGATTGTAATACATTGCTAAAGTTTGCACGAACAGCTCACCACTTGTGGGTAGCCATAAGCAATGAGACAGAAGTGCTTTTATTGTGTGAATAAACAATCATAAAACTACTTCTAAACGACAAAAGCTAAGCTACCTACGTATTGGATAATGCAAGTGTTGCTTTGGAAATTTTCCATAATATATAATTGAGCAGAAATTCAAATCAAACACATTCTACTTCTCTTAGCAAATTTCGTATTATGTGAAACTATAGAAAATGTTCTTCAAATAATTCTACTTTATATACACCAGAAAAAAATAGTTGAAAATGGCAGGGATATATTTAGATGGTTGGCACTCCGTCGGTTACGACGACGAGGGTTCCAGTTGATCCGATCAACGGAACAGCCTGCTGATAAAATTAACGTGCAAGTGGCTGAGCACTCCAGAGACATGTGTACCCTTAACGTAGTTCTCGGGGAGATACAGCGTGACACAGAGTGTGACAAGGCGGGCTCTTTGAAATACAGGTACAACAGAAACTGGAAGTAAGAGTGAGAGAAAGTTGTGGTGAAAGAGTACAGCAGCGATCGCCAGCACCCCTTGCTGGAGCCTGGTGGAACTTTGTATGAAGTTTCAAACTGTTCAATTAAAAAAAATTAATCTTTGAGCCAAATTGAACAGATCCGATTATTGCTTGTAGACGCCTAATCATTTCCGATATATCAGACATGAATTTCAATGACATGTGACCATCTTCTCTTCTCCCAAATGATTCATTATGGACTATGTTATCCATGGATGAGAATTTGACTGCTCTTTCTAACCCTTTGGGTGGCCAAATAGAGACTCTCTTGTAAAATCGTGATATTATTGAATGTATTTTTCTGTTAGGAAGATAGTAAACACTGTTGCAATTACAACTAATTTCACTACGCAAGTTAATCCGAGGTTACCAAATGGCACATGAATTTTTATTCGGTGTGTGTGTGTGTATAATTGTAACTGTGAGTGAGTGTGTGTATGAGAGCGTGTGTATACGTGTGTGTTTGTCTATGTTGAAAAGGCAGGATTTACGTTCAAATGACATCGTATACTAATATACTATTGCGTCATCGTGCCGAATGTTATTTCTTAAAACTAGTAGCTTTTTTAAAAGATCATTGCGTAGTCATCTCTCTTTATAATACAATAATTATGTTATGAGTGTGTTATAAACTGTTTATTGAACAAAATTATAAAAATGGACGAAATAAAATTATTTTTACCTAATATTTGTTTAATTTCGTATGTGTATTCCGTGTGCAAGATTCTTGATGTGGATCCGTGTGTTGAAAGAAATTTAACAAAAAACTATATAAATTAATAAAGGACTGAACCAGTGCGTGTGTTTATTACCGGCATAATGCCTCTCCCAAGGTTTAATTGTATTTGTTTAATATTTTAGAGATATAAAAATGTGTGACATTCTTTTCTACTCTAGGCACAAGACCCGAAATTTGGGGGGAGACGGCCAGTCGATTAGATCGATCCCAGTACGCAACTGGTACTTAATTTATTGACCCCGAAAGGATGAAAGGCGATGTCGACCTCGGCGGAATTTGAACTCAGAACGGCGTGCTAACGTTTCCGCCAGCTTGCTGCCTTTAAGGATAAAGGCGATCTTGAACGCAAGTGTACAGCTGTGAAATCAGTATTAGAAAATCGGATAAAATACATCTGCAGACGGAGAAAATTTGTTAGCAACTGCTACGGAGAATCGAACCTCTGTACCTCTCAAATTTCGGCTGGACGATCTGTACCATTGAGCTAAATGCCTCCTGTCTGCTGATGTATTACAACAGAGAAACAGCTCAAAGCTGGCAATTGTAGTGCTTTCATTCGCGTTTGAATACCTCATTTAACAAAATGCATTGTTCATAACCACTCAGACCATCTCAATGCATTTAAATTGTAATTTATGTCCAGGTCAATTTGAAAAATTTGAATACCATAAAAGCAGACGTTCCAGATGTGATAATCCAATCTTAACTAAAGAAAACACACCCAGATGACTCATTTCAGCATAAAGACGTCAAGCTGACTTGAAGGAGATTTCACTTATTAATACTGAGGCTCCCCTTTTTTCCTTACAGCAACCACATAATGGTATATTAGATTATCGTAAAGTCAGGAAGCGCTATAGATATAATATTTGATTGTTTCATTTGCTGGAATGCTAATTAAGTTGACGAAGTGCACATAAAGATTCTCATAAAGATAATAATTAAAGGTGGACAACTAATTTTCTATCATTATGATTATGCTTTATGTTATTGAAACTTTTCTACTTCTATTTTCTAATTTTTCTTTTTATTTTAATATATAATCCTCCAATATGGTTTCAAATAAATCGGATTCAACACTGATTGATATTCTGTAAGAAGTCCCAAATAACAGAAGTACTGGCACCGTATTTTTTAAAAAAATCATTGACGCAAAATTGTTCGAGTTGAACAGAATGTCAAAATCACTTATCTTAATTGAATAAACAAAATTTTAAAAAACCGTTTGTTTGTCTTCTTTGGCTAAACTTAGTGCATTTAAAAGCGCAAGATTTTTTTTATTCGTGAAGACACGGAATTTTTCAAAACAGATTACAGATGAACCTCTCATGTTTTGCTAAAAATCTTTATTTACTTTGAAACTCAAAACTAAATTTAATGGTGAATAAAAATAAAAATAAAATATTAAATACAACAAGCATTATCTTGCTGTTCGTAACATTTCCATCAACGCTGATTTGAACAGTAGCTTCCAATTTTAAAAAAATATATATTGTGAAGTACTGGTTGTCTGTCAACTCACAGTCATCTCTCATAAAATTCAATAAGCTTCCAATAACAACAATAATAATAATAATAATAATAGTAATACTTTCTACTGTAGG
>NC_068985.1:94782474-94788982 GCF_001194135.2 Octopus bimaculoides | reverse complement strand
GGTAGGAAAAACAACAAAGTCAGAACAGGCGATATCATATCAGTACGAACATAAATAAGAACAAAGCATCCATAAGACTTATAAAATAACATGGAGTGGTTTTATGTAACTATAAATTTTATGTTTTAGTTTTGGCAGCTACATATGCATAGAATATTCGAATTAAAGTTTGGTCTTTTTTTCCATTGACAATGGTTGAACGAGTAAAGTCCACAGATTGTGGCCAATCACAAGTCATTATCTTTTTTTATTATTCCAATATGTTCAAAGTAAAACTTCGATTGGCAAAAGTATGGATTGCAAAACTCTAAAATCTTCAGTTGCATACTATGGTCGATCTAATCGACTGGCCTCCTCCCCAGAAATTTCGGGCGTTGTGCCTAGAGTAGAAAAGAATATATTTTTACTCTTCGCCATATTCAACCTTTAACTTTATGCAATGGCAGTCCTCTATGAATGTTATTTGTGCATTAATTTACATTTTACAGAGAAATCATCTGGAGATTCTCCTGAGACCTTCAGATGACGAACCAACAAAGGATTGTTATGTATTCGATATGATGTAATTGGTAGCCAAATCTATAACAAGTACCACATTAATGTTTATGAAAAACATACATTGAATAACATGAAATGGCTACATTGTTTGAGAAAAAAATGCGAGGCCCTTGTCTAGAATATCTACGCTCGTAGGTTAACCTGATCAGGTTTAGACTATGGTAAAACATAACTGCTTTAGTCTAGCATCATAAGCTCTTTACCGATTAAATAGACTTTAATGGCTTACACTAACAAGTCCATGTGTTTTCTGAATAAATGTATACTTGTGATATACTAATGGACATAAATAAGCATGTGGTTTGACAAGTTCTAACAAACTATCTTTAAAACTATCAATGATAACAGTCGACTATTTCTTAATTATGATGTTTGTTTGCAGCAAGAAGATATGAATACTCTAATCAACTCTATTTAGCGGACGTTCACTGGAACTTATGAAATACGTCAATAATATATGCCAATAAGAATATTCCTCACAAAAATAATCACGTGCCATTTTGGTAAAAGTTTCTTCACTAAACATATTCCGTGAAGCTAACTCTGTCTACATTCCTTTAAAATCAACATCTTCCTTCGTTGGAATCAATATCGGTCTTTTAAACAGCAAATAATACATTTTGTTCTTTCTGTACATAGGTTTTTAGATTAAGAGAAATCCTATATTTACCAATGATTAATGAATATTACTAATCATTGCTTTGAATGCACAACGAATACTGAATGGTGTCAGATCTACTAGTCCCTGAGTAAAAAGATTATGTGTAAGGGAGGTAAGCAGTTCTGAATTTGGTGCAATTAGGGTAGATCTAGATCTGTAATGTGAATGGTGTATGGGATGTATGGGGGTTAGTGGTATTAAATGAAAGTATAGTAGTGTTCTATATTATATTATGTGTTCATATTTAGTTGTGGAAGATATTTATTTATGAAAGTTGCCTCTTTATTCATTCTTGGTTGTATTGAGGTGTTCTGTGAACATTGATAGAAGGGAAAAATTAGGAAATTAGGATTAAGATTCCTCGCACACCTTTCTATGTGTCTACTGACCTGTATCTGTCTGTATCGTGGGTGGCGGATTTGTTCTTTGTGGAGAGTGGTTCTGCTACGGAGTGAATTTCCTGTTTGGCCAATATAATTATTACCACACTCTAAGCAAGTAGAACTGACACTGTTCAGTATTCGGTGTGTATTCAAAGCAATGATTAGTAATATTACGAAACCGGTATGCTTTTGAATCTATTTAACAACTCACAATAATGACTTTTATTACATTTATTTCTACCTCAGTTCATCTAATTGTGTATCTCTATCGTTACTTTTCATAAAAAGCCTTTACTTTTTTTAATTTACCATGTGCATTTTCGCTTATTTTTCTTCTCACTTTCCCCCTATATATATATATATATATATATATATATATATATATATATATCACAGTATCATCCAGGCATTAGATACTGTTACAAAGCGCCGGTTACAATGCGCTTCCATGTTTTCTTTGACTGTGCCATCCTTTCCCATCTTGAACCAAATTGCGTGATCAAATCGTCTTTCCATCGTTGTGGAGGGCTTCCAAATGGCCTTTTCCGATCTCTTAGATACCTCTCAGCAACTGCACGGGTCTAACCGCTGTCAGTGAACCTTGTAACTTGTCCCGCTCAGTGGGACTTATGTATTCGTTACTCTGCGATCACATCGTTTCATTCCGCTCCATTCTCGAATTATCTCATTCAGAATGTGTTTCCTTAGTGATATTCTTAGCATATTCATAAGCCTTTTTACATCTACTCCGCAACAAGAAATCTACATTACAGGAATGGAGTAAAACTGACGCGATATGAAACTCTGAAGGAAGAAATCAGAAAGTTATCCTCGGTCAATGGAAAAACTAATATAACGCGCCACTAACTGTTAGTGTTGCGAGTAAATATATTACGTATACTTTTGAATCCCTGTAGACTAGATAATTTCATCGTGTCAGACGAGCGTCAAACATTGATATGGAATGCACAAAGAATAATTATAACGCTTAGAATGAAGAACACTTCTTAAAAATACAAACAACATACACTAAAGTGTCGGTGTTACAAACAAATTCAACAGATTTTAAAATCGTACATAATGAAAACCTAGTTTATGAAGTCGGACATTACACAAGTATACAATCTAAATGTGATACGCAAACCTTAGAATACTTTATTATGTGATATTGAATAGCGAAATCCAAACAAGAACTTTAGAAACGACATTGTGAACACTTTTGAATATATCATAGGTTTTAGGATTAGGAACTATAAAAGTATAAATATTGGATACTGCCATATTCTAAGAATGAAACAATAAAAAATGTATAGCTGATCTTCGTATAGGAGAACAAATGAGCCTCTCAGTGCTGGAACATAACAATGAAACATCAATAACGATAAAGAATACGAAGACGTAACCATATCGGACCTATTGATAAGAGAGGCAGATGTCAATATCATAAGAATAAATTAAATAATCTATGTAGCTAGAGAAGCACTTACAATGGAATATGGTTAATTCCGCAAGATTTCTCACCCTCGAACATAGAAACTCAAGTAAACAATAGGTGCAAATAAAAATATATCAAAAAAACATACGCAGAAATGCGAAAAATATTAGTGTAATAAATTCAATAAAGCGAGCACTATACTTGAGCGATACAGCATATCACAATACAAATTTCCCCAAATAATACTTTCTGCTTATCCTAATACAGACGCAGAACAAACACTACAGAAAAGACTCGTTATTTCTTTTACTTTCTGTGTCTCCGGCAGATTTCAATTTACACTGCGACTCAATGATATATTACATGTCTATCTATAAATGATTTACCGAGAGCCTGGTGAAAATATTATCAATAGATACAAGTATAGAAATGCTCCGGAATGTTGACTTCCGATATAATATAAATAATGTTCAGTCTTTAAAAAAATAGCGTAATCATAGGGAGAAAACTGACTCCTACACGATAAAATATGCTCCCAGTGTCTTGTGTTCGTCGTAATTATGTTGGCAATAAAACGTTTAACGTACACATTACAGCTTTGTAAATGTTGATGCAACAGCTAGGTTGCCATTATTAGATAGATTTAAGGTGGCATGCTACAGGAATCGTCAGCACCATGAACAAAATGCTTAGCGGCACATTCTGCCGAGGCTGACTTTCAGTTTCATCATCACGAGGTCGATAAAATGAAACAGCAGTCAAGCACGGAGGCCGATGTAATCGACTAGTCCGTTCCCTCAAAATTTCAGACATTTTGCCTATAGTAAAAACGATTATTAGATAGATTTTGCGTCAGTGTCCACTGGTTATACAGAGAACTATAACACACGAGGAAAAACATGCCATTCTTTATTTCAAGGAAGGCATCAAGTATTATACAAACTTTGTGATAATTTGTGAATAAAAGAAAATGAGTAAAAACCCCTTCCGGTCATGAAAGACCATGGGATTACACCAAGAAATTTCCCCTCCGAGGCATAAGTTTGGGCAAGGTTGTTCATGGAAGACCACCAGTCGTCCAGGAATACCAGTTTCCCCTCTCCACGCCATTGATGTTATCCAAGGGAAAGGCTTGGCACCAGTGACGTCGCTACTCATTTCTACACATCAGTGACCTGGAGCAACGTGAAATAAAGTGTCTTGCTCAAGAGACACAACACACAGCCCGGTCCGGGAATTGGATAAAAGAAATAAGTTTTAAAAATTACAACCTACGCTTAAAAGCGAAAGTGGCATCGCAAAATATCATGATATTATGACGACAAGGCATTACCAATGCTATGACAAGATGGAATACATCTGAGTGTGACAAAGAAAGTCTTAAGTGAGTATTAGACGGGGAAAAAGCCTTCACTCTGTGAAGTAACAACCAAAAGTATCTATAGAAAGTAAATTTGAAACACGGTGAGCTGCAAAATATATGGACACTGCAAATGAGTACCTATTATATTGCTTCTTTCTTAGTGCCCCACCCATGTGAGACAGAATGTTGGAGCATTCATATATTGTATAGTATTCCAGCATTATACAATTCGTAGAGAAAATAGAAAAGGTTGTTCAAATACTTAAGAGCAAAAGAGATGACAAAGTGTTCATACGCTGTAACCTGCTGGTTCCCGTGGGTTGAGATGAAAGGAAAACACTCTTATTTATAGCCACAAACCAATGACAAAATATATGACTTCTATGAGAAGTATCAATTTCAATGAAAGGCTGTGTGTATGTGTGTATATGTGTGTGCGTGTGTGTGTGCGTTGCTGGCTATGTACACAGACATACATATGCGTGTATTAGTTTTTAGAAAGCCTTCCATCAAGAATGTGTGCATTGAAAACAAAAATAATCTCATAACTGTCAGCACTTTGGAAATGAAAAAAAAGCAAAGCAAGCCGTTATAACGTTACAATTCTCCCGTGAAGTCGTACATATAAAGTAACACTGCAAGGCACCGTAACTACATTGCATAACGTATTTGAAATGCATCAGAAAAGTAGCAAAAACCAGAATAAAATACTCTAAGTGCCAAAGAATCACACATTTCTGCTCTGATGTGCAATAAAAATACGCAGTATAGTAAATCTACTGAAATATTATTAATGTCGCTAAAGGCTACTAAGTTATCTTCAATTTCTTTTTCTCCTATAAGAGTTATAGAGACCTGTGATCAGGTAGCAATAATACAAAGTGCCAAGCGAATATCGATTTCATGGTGTTCTTTGGGTCACGTTTACTCTAAGAGACTTGATTTTCAACGGTGATAAATAAGCCTGTTTTAGAAATCAAATACTTTTTAGAGTAATCGTTGACGGTATTTGACATAGCTGTTTGTTTTGTGCTGAAAGGTCAAGATTCCTGCATATTGTAAGATTTATTGATAGTAATCAATTCATACTAGGAAGGAAAGCTGATAAGATTGGTGTCAGAGAAAAGATGCAGGGAATATGAATATAAAGAAATTGTTGATTTTGGCAAAGGCTGTAGGTGATAGATTCCCGGGTTATTAAGTTTAAATAATAGAAAGCGATAGATATCAATCATCTAGAAAGAAATATATGGTAAAGAAACAGGCAGAGGAAAAGAAATCTCCGTGAAAACGGCCAAACCATTGTTACTAGATGTGTCTTGTAAGACGACATCATACTTTACAAGAAGTAGATAAGTATTATTTAACCATGTCATACATACAATAACTACAGAAATAGAATTCGGTCCTAGAGCAATAGAAACAATAATTCTATGTAGGTTTTACAATAGTTGTTGTATCCATAGATCTGTCCAGGTTGATCGACAACGTCTGTGACGAATATATTCCAAAACAGAACAATTCTTCCTTTGTCTGCTTGCCACTATAGTGCTTCTTTATTTAATACGAGAGCACGCCATTTGATATGAAGTGGGTTTTACCAAAACATATTTTAGCAAACGGACAATAGTTAATGATGCTTTCTTCTCCACAGATAATGAGTTGCGACTTTAAGGAATCTTTACAAGGACCATCTTGTACCTGTTGCGATCTGGATTGGCATAATGAATTCATTCTTTAGAGTGTTTGTATCTATTTGTAAAGATCCTTCACAATGGTTTCTAATTTTTGTTAACAGAGAATCGACACAGGAAACAGAGTCCTTAATATGCAAGCAATTAATACGTAGTGAAAAAATATACCATTACGCGCAGGTGTAGCGGTGTGGTAACCACGTGGTTCTGTGTTCAGTCCCTCTGCGTGACACCTTGGGCAAATGTTTTCTACTTTACCCTCAGGCCGAACAAAGCTCTCTTAGTGGGTTTTTGAAGACGGAAAATGAAATAAAACCTATCGTGTGTATGTATGTGTGAGTGTGTGTGCGTATGTGTGTGAGCGTGTGTGTGTGTGTGTGTGTGTGTGTGTCACCGTATCTGCTTGTCTGTGTC
>NC_068985.1:94779421-94782350 GCF_001194135.2 Octopus bimaculoides | reverse complement strand
TTGTTACTTGTTTCATTTGACTGCAGCCATGCTATAACTTCGCCTTAAAGGATTTTCTTAGTCGAAAAAATCGACCCCAGAAAGTGTTCTTTGTAAGCCTAGTATTTATTCTATCGGTATATTTTGTAGAACCGCTACGTTTCAGGGAAGTAAACACGCCAATATTGGTTATCAAGTGACAGTGGTGGGATAAGCATAGACACAAAGTCACACACACACATACATATATACAAATATATAAATATCCTACGGACGTCTTTCAGTTTCCGTCTACCAAATCCACTCGCAAGACTTCGTTTGACTTGTGCCTATAGAAGAAAACACTTGCCCAAGGAGTCACGCAGTGGATCTGAACTCGGAATCATGTAGTTGGGAATTAAGCTTCTTATCTCACACCCACGCCTCTGTCCGTATGCATGTATGTGTGTGTATGTGTGTGTATGTGTGTGTGTGTGTGTATGCTTATGCGTGCGCCGTGTGTGTGCCTTTGTATGCGTGTGTGTGTGTGTGTTGACTACCATAACATTTCTTTTGATCTCTGCAGCAATATGTTCCAAATCTTTTAATCTATAGCAACTAAAGTCTTTGAATTTGTAACTTTCTATTGAATACCTGTTCTTCTTCGTGATTAATATAAGCTGAATTTGACATGCTGACAACCTAGTTTCATCTAGTATTTCAAATGACATTTCCTCACATATATTCTAAACTCTTGCGCTAACTTTTTTTCCCTAAGCATATATAGTTCTCGTGCTTCTTACAAATGTCGTAGTTCATTTTCACAACCCGTTGTAACGCTGCCACTCAGTAACTGATTGTTCTTCTCATTAACCGTTAATCTCATTCTAAAATTTTGCCTACTAACTGTTTCGAACGATACAGACTTCAATTAAGATTAGTAGATACACAGATTTGGTAGAGTGACAGACATCATTGTATATAGTTGGTAACAGTTGAGTTCTGTGTTCAAGTTCCGCCGAAGTCACCATTGTGTTTCCCAATTCCTCTATCGTTGAAATAAATACCAGGCTATTGTTAAAACAGTATAACCGATTATTCTCTCCCACCCCACCAGAAATGCATAACAGCAGGTTTCATAAAACGTATTAACAAACTTGGTGATGCAAACAAAAAGAAAGGTTGACAGTAATATCAGGGAGACGATAACCGAGAGAACAGAACAATTATCCTTGCCGACCTAGGTTGAGAACAGAAGGGAAGGCATTGTGGGGAAAATTAATATGGTCGTGGTATCGCAAAGTCACTAACTGAAAGAAAAGCGAAATAACATCTCCTCGCCTTCGCCTTTCAAAATGAAAGCAAGCACTCGACGGGCTCAAATATTATACACCATTCACAACTTTGCCAAGACGCTAAACGCTACACTAACGTAATAATCAATCAATTGTTAAAAGATTCTGGAACTTTCTGACAGTTTTATTGACGCCATTATCTTGTGTAGAATGTCATTTATGAAATATTAACTTCCTCTCCTTCATTATTAATCTCACACTGTTTAATAGAAAACTACTTCAACACACTTTTAATATACAACTTAATATCAGCTACTTTCACTCATTTTACATTTATGAATGTTGGACAGAATCTTATTATGCTAATTATAAAAAAACATTATAAAAAAAACATTATAACCATTGTTAAAACTAGAAAGCATTAATTCGGATATCTTCTACCTATGTAGATTGTGAACAACATTTATCACTTAATAATTTGGTTAATGTTGTCTAGGTAATTACCGTTCTTCAGTTGAATTAGGAATAATAGAGTTCATATATCTTGAAATTGGTGACATTTATAATTGCTCTGACAAATACATATATTCAATCATTTCCAGCTTAGTGAACTGAAGTAACTTGAAATGAAGTGTTTTGCTGAAAAAACACAACGCACCCAACTGTTTGAAAATAGAACGTTCAAACTAACGATCTTGAATCAAACTCTCTTAGCCATTTTACCACGCGCTTTCAGTGATATACTTAATTGTTGTATTAAATAATTGTAGAGGCTGAGCTGGTTGTAACGGTTGTATTAATGCTCAGATCAGAAATTAGATATGAACGAGGGCTGATACTGGTAAATGTTATTGTCAATATAGAGCTTCGTTCATAGAAACATTATTTCGAAATGATGTAATTAGATCGTAGTTATTTTCTCTGCTAATGATAGTTGTAATTTTGATGGTAATAATGGCAATGCAACTAGAAGTAATTCATTGTAATTGTGGTGTACAGATGTAATTAACATACTGGGTGTTTATTGTCGACAGTTGGTCTAAATGATGAAATGTTTGTGTTATATATTAGCTCATTTGTTTGACCAAGAGTAATATTTGTCTGTGTTCATTTACTTTCCACTCTTCAATTTTGTTAACATTTGTCAATATGGGGTATATGTAACCCTGTATTGAGTTTATTTTTTATTTTTTGATAACGTCTTTTCTGCAATCTTTCTTCTAACAAGTATCTGTTACTTCAGGATCATTTATATTCGTTAGTATCCTCGAAGATAGAAATTTATTACCGTATTTTTCAAATTTCATGACTATTTCATCAGGTTCGTACTGTAGAATACTACGTATTTTTCAAACCACACTCTGGGTATTTGATAATCGTTTTCTCATTAGTCGAAAGTCTCTTAAATCCTTATATAAGTAGTAAAAGAGTGTCATGTTCGCGCAATATTTGTATGGCTTATTTTGAATGCACTCATATTCCCTGTCCAGTTTTTCTATTTCAGTAAGCTTACACGTTTGTATGGAGTTACCTTCTCTTGTATGTGCAGCTAAAGATGAAGGCCAATATGTTGAGAGAAATTCTTTGGGGTTTGAATAATTCACCTTTAGAAACATGGGTGTTTTGCTTAACATCCTTAAACGAACCTTATTCAGGGACCTTTTGAGCGGAATGGG
>NC_068985.1:94778415-94779411 GCF_001194135.2 Octopus bimaculoides | reverse complement strand
CATGGGTGTTTTGCTCAACATCCTTAAACGAACCTTATTCAGGGACCTTTTGAGCGGAATGGGCTACTCGACTTGAAGAAAATTCTAACTGGGCCCCACCTGCGTGGTCATGCCCTGTTTATCTTGATATGAGATCACCATGTGGCGCACATATGGTTGTGATGCATGTGCCTGGTTCACCCTTATCAGACATGTAGTCATGTTGGGTATTGTGGGCTTCGTATATTTTACCCCAGTGTCACTTTGATGGCATGCACTGCTCTCTCACTCAATAATAATGATAATAGTAACAATAATAATAATCCTTTCTGCAACCAGAATAATAAGATGAGAAACGCAGGAGGAGGAGGAGGGTAAGTGGAGGGGGATTTTGACCTACTTCTCTAGTGAAAACTACGTCACAAACTTGATATCATGTGAATTGTCTTGCTTCTAGCTGCGATCCCATTGCCAATGCAGTGACCTTACTTTTACTTAATCGAATTTCATTGATGTCACTTTAAATTAGAAATTGTTCATGTAGCAATTTGACATTATCAGAACTCATCAACTTGAATAATTCGGAGGATAGTTTATTGAAGAAGCAGTGACAGAAAACGATTTCATTAGAGAAAATTATCGATCTGTTCTAAATATAAATCATTGTCTTCCATTATCTTTAGTGCCATCATGGCTCCCCCCAAAGCATTAGTGATATCAGTATATTTCTGATATGGCCCTGGGTCGTCCAGTGCCTTGTGAGTATATATATATATATATATATACATACACACACACGCATACACAAATATATGTACTGATATATATACGTATATACATATATTTAGATACATTTGTGTGCATGTATGTTTGTATTTATACATGTATACATATATATATATAGACATATATGCACCTGTATATGTATGTACGAATGTATGCATATATGTGTGTATATGTGTGTGTCGATGTGTGTATATATATATATATATATGTGTGTGTGTGTGTGTGTGTATG
>NC_068985.1:94774622-94778405 GCF_001194135.2 Octopus bimaculoides | reverse complement strand
TATATATATTCATACATAGATATATATGAAATATCTAAGATAGATAGTTCATATATAAAACGAATATATGTGCATGTATATATATATGTGTGTGTGTGTTGATAGACAGGTAGATAGTAATATATATAAATATAGATATATATGTGCGTATACATGAATATATGGAATGAACTTTGTGTCTGTTTGTTCCCTGATGTTTGACAACCGGTGTTGATATGTATATGTTTCTGTACTGGAATGGTTCTGCGAAAAATACCAAGAAAACTAAAAGAAAAATACGAATTGGAGTCTATTTTTTCGATCAAAACCTGTCAAGGTGGTGCCCCAGCGTGGCCATCGTCCAATAATTGAAAAAAAAAAATAAAAGAACAAGAATAAGTATTTCCCATCGTCTTAGTTTCTAGTAAAGAGGAAGAAATATAGAATGTTCGAGTCTAGAATACGTATGAACGTTGGTATGCTCATTAACTGTAACTGTTAACGGCTCCACCATTACTGCGGCCAAAAGTCAGTACCGATCACCTGAAGTAATTCTAAAAGCCCGAGCCATCACCATCATAAATTACTAAAGGGCATCATCATCATCATCATCATCATCATCATCATCATCATAACCATCATCACCATCATCATCACCATCATCATCATCATCATCGTCGTCGTCGTCGACATCAACATCAGCATAGACAGCAGCCGCAGCATCAACGGCAGTCAGTGCAATATTGTAAGCTTCAGCATTATTCCTATCGCCTTCATCTCTTTATCATTTTTCTGATTCTTCCGACCAACATATTCTCATCACTCATCATTATCGGAGATAATACATATCCCTCCACGCCCGTTCCTCTCTCTCTCTCTTTCACCTATTTAGCTATGTCCTTCCCCTTCTATACCTCATAACTATCGCAACCACCACCACCACATCCATCGTCCTTATTTCTATTGTCGTCTTCCTCATCGTGGTTGTCATGAAATTAAACAAAGTAAAACCAATCAACCAGACAGTTGTATTGTTGAGACAGCCTTATGTTGGTGATGTATGTTTTCAACTAAACACTACACAGCTCTCCTCACACAATAAAACTTGTGATGTGTCTACTTCGAAAAGTACAACTTGATCACCATTTATTTCTGGAAAAATCAACTACCAGCATACCAATAATATCGATTGCTACTAGGGACATCGTATTTAGTTTTGAAACCGTAATATACTACGAAGTATATTAAATGTTTATAAGTCAATACTATGTTCTACTTTTGTCTAAACGGTACGATTCTGCCACTTTTAAGCAGTGTTGCCAACTTAAAATCAGAATTTTATGCTTAATTTCAGTAGAAAAAATACCAAACAAAAATGCGAAAAAATGGTGACCAAAAAAATGCTGAAGACTAATTATATCAAAAATCTTAATTTTTGTTTACATTTTTATTTACTTTCTTGACTTATATTCGTCATTGAGAAATAATTTGATCAATGTCAGCTGCAGTGCCTATGTCTTGACTTCTGTATACATTCAAGGTCCTAATCTTGTTAATTATGTGTTTTGGAATATCGAAGTTTTTGTAACATTTGCCATATCTTTTCAGGCCATATTTTATTGATCTGAGCATAGGAAGATGCATTTTGTTTTTCAATTTTGATTTGATTAACAACCATTCAACGTCTGCATTTGAGTTTGGCAATGTCAATAGATTAATGGCAAAATTTACAACATTTCTAAAAGGATTTCCTCCCATAGCATCTTTATATTCCAAGACTTCCAGCCAGAATGCCTCTGTTTTAGACGTACTTTTCCATCTGCATCACAGGTTTCTAAAGATACCATACTGAGATATGTATGTACCACTTTTTTGTGAGTGTCACTATAATATATGATAACAATTCCTAAACAACTTGTTTATCGATATATCATTGGATTCATCTAATAACAAGCTAAATTTTCTATCTCCCATATCAGAAATCAAATCTCTATCAAAATATGGAGCTAGAACATTTCTCACAATATTTGCACATTTTGTACGATGCAACATCACTTTGGGTATAATATCACTATCAGACATATAATTCTTACATAACTCTATTAAGTGATGACGGCTATTAATGATGAGTAACAACAAATAAGTATTGCTAAATTTGCTTCAAGCATCTTATCATATTTGGTTTTAATAAAATTGGTAAGAGGAATCATTTGCTGTGGAGTTGATGCGATATGTTTCTTTGCTTCACAGTGGCTTACTAAAGAGAATATTTTGCCAACATATTACATCTACATTATCTGCAATGTGCTTTATATTGGTCACTAGATACTTCACACAACCACGTTGACATCTTAAGCCATTCCTTTCGGAATTTTTCCTTGTACAACTTTGTCTTTTCTTTGATCATTATAATGTAGTGGAGAGCAAGAAAATAAATTGAATGATTAATAAAAATATAAAATTGAAAACACAAGTTATCAGTTTGCCGCTAATAATTCTTTCATTCGTATTCAACAATTCTTATGTTTGCTGCTTACAAATTCTTGAGGTGAAGAATACTGATTCAGGATGCAAGATGGCCAACTTATAAATGGAAAAGTAAAATCAGCAGAAATTCTAAAACTGTGTTCTGATATAACCCTGGGAGTATCATATTTCGCTCGCAATCTTACATTTAATATCTATTCGTAAAACCACAAATATAACAGCAATACTTGAAAACAAAAAGAAAGTAGAAATATAAACGGGGAGACCCCGCCACCCCCCTACTTCTATACAAGATATATAATCCAAAACAAGCATGAAAAACACAGGCCTGGTTTAAAACAGTCAAACTGAAAGTAGACCAGTCAACCTGTCATGATAAATCTCATCTCTACGGAATAAAGCATTGTTAGGACGAATTTCGATGCTTTCATTCTTTGCAACATATTTACATTATTGTGTAGTGAGTTCAGGTGCTGACGTGAGTTATCTTCTCCCCCTCCCCCACTCTGTATCTAAGCCAATGGGGTCGGGGCTGGAAAAGATCATAACTTGATAAACTTCCTTTTGATAAGCTTTCATTTGAAGTTTCAAGAAAGTGAAAGAAAAATTCAACAATAGCCGACAGTACTCAAATTTGGCTAAAGATACATTAACGGAAGTAGAAAAGGAGGAAAAAGAAGAAAAAGCGTGACTATTGTGCAAATGCCATGATCAGAGAAAACTGCTTAAAAAATGCTAAATAAAATTTTGAACCTGCTAAATGCTAGATTCAAACATTTTCTGCTAAATGCTGAATAAATGGTAGATCTAGCATACAATATGGTAAACTGGCAACCCTGCTTTTAAGTAGTTTACCTACAGATTTTCTACAGAAATCTGAGCGAGGATTCAAAATTACGATACGAATACGCATATAGAAAAATAGGTAATGGGTGTATATGCATATTTCAAGAGTTAGTGCTCTTTCATCAGCGCCACCTCCAACGCTTTAACTATCCTCCAACACTTACTTTAAATACCCCTAAATTTAGCAGCGTAAGAGAACTGGATAGCCCAATCTATATATTAACCGTTTAGTATTCAAATTATTCTATAAATTATTCTGTATCCGGATTTCGAATTTTGGTGTAGACCACCTTAATACCCATCACCGGCTCTTAACGCCTAGTGATAAACTTAACTACCTTTGTCAATCTTATACGAATAACTGTTGTAAACATGTACTGATGCTCAAAGCGAGAAAAGTGTAAACAATATCTTAACAGGGTGGTCTCTATTAATATATATACATATATATATATATATATATATATATAT
>NC_068985.1:94771621-94774314 GCF_001194135.2 Octopus bimaculoides | reverse complement strand
TATATATGTGTATATATATATACAATCATATATATGTGTGTAAATACATATATACATACATATATATATATATATATATATATTCTCCTATATATATATATATACATATATATATATATGCATGTATGTATGTATGTATGTATGTGTGCATGTATGTATGTATGTATGTATGTATGTAATTATATACAACGTTTGAATCCATCTTACTGCTTGGGTTTATAATTTTCGAAATACGTTGCTTCTTGGGACGCGGCATCAATGCAATTATATAGCATTCCTTATTGAGAAGGTGCTAGAAATAATAATTCTTGCTGGATAACAAGCCACTTAAGGCTAAAGAAAAGAATGCCGCAACTATCTACCAGCATCACATTCGCCTTACAATCCGCAACCCTTCTAGTTCTCATATTATAGGAATTTTTCCACCGCTTGGTCCAGTGTTTGTGGTGTTGCACTCACAGTTGCAAGGTCAAACTATCGCTCTCCTAACAACTCTCTTCGTTGTGTTCTTGTGATAAACAGTCCATTTCTCGTTGCTCTGCGATCACTTCAACATGTGACGTGTGGCACAGCGAGCATCTGTAGACATAAAGTGGATTTGATGAAGCAAGTGAGCTAACAAACAGCAGTAACACTTAGCCGCTTAGATCTACTGTCAACAATTACACCCACACAGTCAATTACATCTATAGTCCATAATTACAATTAATAACTTCTAATTGCATTACAATTATTGCAATCAAAATTACAACTATTATTAGCAACTATTACTACGATCTCATTACTTCCTTTCGAAATGTTTCGAAGGGCGTAGTTTAATATTTACAATAACATTAACAGTATCAGCTCAGTTTTACATCTAACAACTAGTAGGAGCATTAATTTAAACGTTAATTACCATTACCGGTTCAGCTACTACAATTCTATAATCGAACAAGTAAAGGAGATAACAGAGTTCAATTCAAAATCCTAAGGTTAAGAGTTCTATTCTCAAACAGGTCGATGGGTTGTGATTTTGAGAAAAACAGTTCACTCCACGTCGCTTCAGTTCACTAACCTGAAAATATGTTAGCAACAACGGGCCGGGGAGATTAATCTTGCAGGGAATTCTACCATTCCGCGGGGAGTTTATTCTACCTGATTTAGTCAACAAACATCTGCGCCAAATATCCCCGTGGCCCGCCATCAGTTTCCACATCAGCGACAAACAAAGATATTGGTCGGAGGTTTCCAACCCCGCATTCCCTTTATAGGTATTTCTGGCATAGTACCGTTCTTCCTTTTGTCATTCATCCCGGTACTTGAATGTCAGTATTTCGTCCAGCTATCTCGCAATTCTCCTGTGCGGAGCTGTCAATTTTTTAAGCCAAAAGCCCTGAATCCTATCTGGACCAGACACTTTCCAGTTAGCAATACTCTTGCACTGATCTCTAATCCTCTCCTCGGTTATTCTCAAATCCTCCTGCTAATACGCTCCACTCTCCCTTATGAGTGCCTCTAACCACTCTGCTTCAGTTTCGTGTTGTTTCTCGTGACACCATATGTTAGACCAGAATTTTTTGCTTTCTTCACGATCCGGCATGGCTTTTTCACCTTTTTCTTTCCTATCCAGTTCCTGATAGACCCGCTTCTGATTTTGTTAGAAACGTCTGCTCAATTCTCTGTTCATATCTGTTTAATGTTATTTAGCTTTCAACCCCCTCGATCGCAACATTGATTCCCCTTCTTTTCACCCTTTACTTCTTCTCTAGCTCAACATATTTCTCTCACTGAACTTCATTTCTCTTTTTCCCTACCAGAATATTAATATGCTTTCTAGTCTCGTTAATAGACTGCGTTATTCTCCTTTTCCACCATGGAGAAATATTATTATTGTTGTTGTTGTTGTTGTTGTTGCTGCTATATTAGTTAGATGGCCATTAGGTAATTATTAATGGAACAATATTCTCATTATAGACAATATCCGTTTTCCATATTTGCGTGCACACAAACGTATTAAATTTAATTGTATAACTATAATTTAAGTATCGCTGTTTAGTCTGCCTCCAGTTAATGAATACTAACTTCACAAATTTTCGCATACATCTGGAAAACTTAAGCGAAAACTCTTGATCAGATGCACTTATATATATCATCGTGGTTTGATCTCATATCCAAACTATTTATCGTCGAATATATAAAATTTAAAATCCACTGATATAGCAACGGATTTTAATCATTATATATAGTTCCGATACATTCAGAAAGCAATATTTCATACAGACGAAAATAATGGTAATCCTGCACAGGAGCCAATTTGGACATGTGAACTGGCTCCATTTCACATCTTGTAGGCTATTATTCACTCCCTGATAGTAAACGCAAAGTTTCTGCGGTATTGCTTGTGACGCACATGGTAATTTCTTGAGGAGGAAGTAGTGGAATGACTGGCCGAGGTAAGTTCGGTTATGCTTTCAGGTTATGTCGAGGCATGATGTTCACTCGTTCATGCTTGCACGGTTTGCTAGCATAGTCTAATTTACTACTGGAATATCATACCGATGAAGGAATTTAGTATTGTCACTCATAATCCAGAAACGCGTCTATGATTAACTTTAAATGGTTAGTTTTCATTGTTTTTTTCTTCTTGTTTTTGCCTTTCTGAGTTACAAGTAATGCTATCTGTTGGAGTCTCAGCTTTTTTAGCTGCTATT
>NC_068985.1:94766870-94770427 GCF_001194135.2 Octopus bimaculoides | reverse complement strand
TATATATATATATATATATATGCAATACAGAAAGATATGTGTGTGCACATACATGTATATATATGTGTGTGTTTTTGTATGTATAGGTGTGTGTGTATGAATGTATATGTGTGTGTGCATATGTATTTGTTCTCAAGTGTAGAAATGCATGTGATTTATAAGTTCATGACATGCAGAGGTTACAGCTTAACAACGTTCATCAGTCTCCAATTTTGACTTGCTTCCCCTAAGGACTTCCTAATATATATATATATATATATGCCTGTGATCTCTTGAAGGGCAGTCAGTTTTCCATAAACATTTGTTATTTGTGATTTTAAATTTGTGCCAAAATAACGTCAATAATTTATACTAACGACCCTTTCTTCCTTGTCCGCTTGTTATTCCTTGTATCATCAGTCCCAGGTTAGCGACACAAGTGTATTATTGGTATTGTGGAATCGATAGGATTAGTCTGTTCTCTCTCTTAAATTATTCTTTTAAAGTTTTTATGAGTAGCTAACATTGGACGTTGAAAACGAGCTTTAACTCTCACCAGACAGAATCATATATAATATACACAACTACGTCTGTGTGATAAGAACGTTAAGGAACAATTTTCATTATTCTAATATATAATCTTTTAACGTACGTGTATAAGTGATAGTATGATGTTGTTATTTGAAACTTCGTACTGCATAGGATCATGAAGACAAGTGTTCATCCAATATTCGAGCAATAATCCCATACTCCAATGGGTTTTTCCCTTTTAAGCCAGTAAATTTTGATTTATGTGAAATTTAGTCACGACTTCTACCATCGCTACGATCACTAAATTTTTCCACTTCCTCTCAATAAAGTTAAGACAGCTTTTTGAAGGTCGTAAAAGTACAGCAAAGTTATACTTCTTGTTTTTTCATACTTCGTGTCTTGTCCTTGGATACAATGTTGATGGGTTTCATCAGGAGTTTAGGAGATTTTCAATGTTCGGGCTTACCAGTTTTTCACCACTACTAGCTACCGTATTTTTGTGCGCATAGCTAGTACATGCCAAGGGCCCAGATACGGACTAAATAGCTGCTCGTCTTCTAGTTAACGCACACAGGGCTCAGGATAGACTTGGTCCCAAGCGATGTGTTACATAAGCTCATAGCTTTTTGGAAGCGTTCTGGTTCACATGAACAAGTCTCTGCACCTAAAGGTTAAATTTCTTCTCTCTGAAATGTGATATCAGAAGAGCAGGAGACTAGTAGAGTAAATTCTCCATAAAACACGAGAAGTCAAAGTGAAACCATTGTTACATCCTTCCGAAAAATATCATGAAATCTGAAACTTTGACTTGGAGATCCATTATCGCTCCGGTGGTAAGCATGGGACATAAACATACAAATTGAGACAGAGAGAGAAAAATATATTAAGTCTATCTAGCCACACGTTAACTAGGATACACCAAGTACAAAATAGGGATAGATTCACATCTAATTTCTAAACAGCATGGCAATTTTCATGCGAAATATTGTCTTCTAAATTCATAAAAGCGTCCCACTGATTATTGATAAAATTATTAAAAGTTGGTAGCTCAAGTTAGCGCACACAGAAGTTACGCAACTGAAAACTCTTGGCGTATGAATGGCGGTAATAGTTTCAAGGATGATATATATTTTTTTTTTAGATGTTGGCTACAATTGTCCCATTCAGAATTCCAAGGAATTAATTGCGTGGAAGAAATAACAACTAGAGGAGGATTGAATTAATCATCAAAGATTATCATAGAATTGAACAGTCTTCGTACGATTCTGATATGAATTTGAAATGGTTTTATAGAAAGCAAAAAGAAAAGAGTAAAGAAAATAATAATTCATGAATACAAAAGTAAAAAAAATAAATAAATAAAAGTTTTTGCTGGTATGAAAGTCACATTATTTATAAAAAAGAAAAATTAGAACCAGCACAAGACTAGTTTTAATCAAAATAACCACAAAAACAAAAATAAACGGAAGGAAAACATTCATAAATTTGACAAAACAAATAACACGAAAATCCACGGCTAACTAGAACTAGCAGGAGCGGCGGTAGCAGCGGCGGTAGCAGCGGCGGTAGCAGCGGCGGTAGCAGCGGCAGCAGCAGTGGCAGTAGTAGTAGTAGTAGTAGTAGTAGTAGTAGTAGTAGTAGTAGTAGTAGTAGTTTCTTCATTAGGCAGAACATTTTTTTTAGTCGATGGAATATTGTGTGATAAAATTGACAGACTGAATAGAATTAATAATCGAAGAAAACGGACGGCTTTGAAAACTGTACACAATTTGGCCTTCTGAATGATCGCAGGGTCCATATTCGACTGTCACTTTTTGTTCCTATTCTTCCGACTTTGCAAATAACTTTCAATGATGACGTTCTCGTCATACTAGAGTCATTGAATGAGGTGCGATACTACTTAGCGTTATGTAAACGTATGCCTTCACTGATAACGTTTATAAAAGTCGGAACTGATTACAGAAGCATTAACCGAAACTTTTCAAAAGACTAACACAAGTTGTACTAAACTGCGTTTTCATGCGTCATCTCTCTGTGGCAGTTTCGTGCTATACAAACGAGCGTTATACTAAAACAGTTTTGTCACTCTCCTGAAGTATTTAAAAATCTGATAGCTAATATTAGTATCAGCGTATCTAACCTCTGTTCTTCCAAAGAAATTTGTCGAGAAACCTGCTCCCTGTTATATCAAGGCCCTAGCCAATATTGGCTTCAAAGATAATACATAAACCCTCTAATATAATAAAGAAAATATTAATAATAGATCTAGTGGCATCAAAGAAAAAGTAGTACATAACCACTTTAGTATCAATCAGGATAATAAGAAACCTAAAACTAGGCGAAGGAAAATTATTTGGTTCGACCCTCTATTTTCTCTTATTATAAGAACTAACATTGGCAAAAGATTCCTGTCACTCCTCGACAAACACTTTCCAGCCATTCACAGATATAGGAAGATATTTAATAGGTGGTCTGTGAAATTATCATATAGGTGCTGCACCAATATGAAGAGTACCATTACACTTGGTTAACACCAAGAACCTGAATTCAGCTGCAGCTGTCGTGACCCAGGATCCGGTCCACTTGACCAACAATGTACGATTAAATCTATCATATATGAGGCATAAGTCACTGTTACTGCAACGCTAAAAAATAATAATAAAACTGACGAGAAAACCTATACTGGTTTATGTGAAGGAGAATTTAAAAATCGCTATGTCAATCACATTTTATTTTTGACATTTTAGTTTCTATTTTCCGGTTCTCGTTTTAACAGTTTTCCATTGTTTACTGTCTACGTTTTCTATATCCTGCCATCTCAGTTTTTTCACGTTTCTTCTATTATTCAATTTCTTTAGTTCTTTACGATATGTGTTTTGCACCTGAAGAATGTGTTTGAGTTCTTTCAACATATGAAACTAATAGTAGCGCTTTAATACATGTATTGTGACCTTTAAATAAATAATATCTGTCTCACACCAGATGGAGTACTTTGTTTGTTGAGTTTTCTATCACAGATCAGTAAAATGAATATATATATATATATA
>NC_068985.1:94764172-94765646 GCF_001194135.2 Octopus bimaculoides | reverse complement strand
AGAAGAAGAAGAAGAAGAAGAAGAAGAAGAAGAAGAAGAAGAAGAAGAAGAAGAAGAAGAAGAAGAAGAAAGGAAAGCGAGGGGAATGTTATGACCTAGTAGTATACTGTCCGTGGAATCAAGTAACCCAAAATTCTTGTGTTTGTAGCAGTAGTAGTTGGATATGTTCTAAATATATTCATGGAGAGTGAATGTTCTGAATATATCGATTCGTTTTCAATGTTTGTGTGGGTAAAGCGTTGACTCTGTCTGAAGAACTCCGATCCTTCAATTTGTTTGACGTATATACCACGGTTAGGTCTTCCATATCTTTGTACTTTCCAGCACCCTGAATATTAGGCCGTGCACCTTCACTGTCTATTACAATAGTTTTTTTCTCCTACTCTAGGCACAAAGTTTGAAATTTTGGGGGAGGGGCCAGTCGATTAGATCGACACCAGTCCGTAACTGGTAATTCATTTATCGACTCCGAAAAGATGAAAGGAAAAGTCGACCTCGGCGGAATTTTGTCTTTGTTAGGAAACAACTCATTTCACAGATGAAGATTTCAAATAATTTGAGAAACGGGAAATTATCATACGCCCATAACCATATGCACATATGTACGAAATAAGCATTAAACCATTCGCCAGTTGACTATTTGTGTCTGTATTCTTACCATTCAAATTAGTCAGTGCTTTGCATGAAGCTAATCTATGGTGTTCGAGTTAGTAACAAAAGAATTGGTTTTCTTTTAGTTCTTTAAATTTAATCAACATAGTTTGATGTTTCTTTTTGTTCAGAAACAAAACAAAAGCATTATAAACTGCATAGCGGTGTTGTTTTCAAGATATCGTAAATTCATTTTCATTCGTAATGAAATCGTTTGCTTTGCATTATATTTTCTTGCTTTCTTGATGTATTTGTACACTGATTTTTTTTTTTTTTGTAATGCCTATGTTTTCTCTTAGAATTGATTTTCATTTCTATTTTATCTTTATTTACCACTGACCCTCATTTGACAGGAATTTCTAATTATCATTACAATGTAATCAATTTTTTTTTCTAGTTACTGTTTATACATTTTGTTTGCGTGTATGAGATAGTTTCATTGTCACAACAATTACTAAATTACACACAAACACACACGCATATATTAACACGCATACATACGCACGCAGAAACGCATATGATTGTATAGTATTTCATTTACTTTCACTACTCTTATTAACTAATTCTAGCAGCATCATGTGTAGTTTTGTCTATATTTCCTTACCTTTCAGTGTTTTATTATTTCTAACAATAGGCGCAGGAGTGGCTGTGTGGTAAGTAGCTTGCTTGCCAACCACATGGTTCTGTGTTCAGTCGAACTGTAGGGCACCTTGGGCAAGTGTCTTCTACTATAGCCTCGGGCCGACCAAAGCCTTGTGAGTGGATTTGGTAGACGGAAACTGAAAGAAGCCCGTCGTATATATATATATATATATATATATAT
>NC_068985.1:94761836-94764141 GCF_001194135.2 Octopus bimaculoides | reverse complement strand
TGTGTATGTGTGTGTGTGTGTGTGTGTGTGTGTGTGTGTGTCTGTGTTTGTCCCCGCCAGCATCGCTTGACAACCGATGATGGTGTGTTTACGTTTCTGTAACTTAGCGGTTCAGCAAAAGAGACCGATAGAATAAGTACTAGGCTTACAAAGAATAAGGTTGATTTGTTCGACTAAAGGCGGTGCTCAAGCATGTCCTCAGTCAAATGACTGAAACAAGTAACAGAGTAAAAGTGTAACATTGAAGCACTGATGGTGGTTTTAACAAAATCTGAACACTTAAGACGGTGACAATTTTTAATTTCTTTTCAAACATAGAGCGAGACTTTCCTCGCCAAATTCTCCATTTCGGTAGCATGAGCTTCGATAGCTATAAGATTATTAACTATTAGAAAACCCTCGTACGCACAGCTGTTTACGCAGAACAGTTAAAGGACTAGCACAGTCATTTCAAATGAATGAACTAACGCGACTGAAATATTTTTACGACAGACACGAAATGTCATTAGTGGTTTTCCTATCAACAAATCTGTACTCGTGTCCATTCAACCATCTCTAATTTTATTTTGAACAATTTTACGTCGAATATTAATATTTCACATCTTGTCCACTCATTTATTAAATCAACTTCGTTAAGGCGGCGAGCTGGTAGAATCGTCAGCACGCCGGACAAAATGCTTAGCGGCATTTCGCCCGTTTTTACGTTCTGAGTTCATATTCCGCCGCGGTCAACTTTGCCTTTCATTCTTTCGAGGTCGATAAATTAAGTACCAGTTGCGTACTGGGGTCGATCTAATCGACTGGCCCTCTCCCCCAAAATGTCAGGCCTTGTGCCTCGAGTAGAAAAGACTAAATCAACTTCGTTTTTATTCCTATTCTTCCACAACTCTTGAACACAGTCAACACATCGGATTGTTTCTACTTCAATTTATCAAATTCTTCCATCATATATAAGTTCGAAACGATGGCACAATTATCTTCCTATATCGAATAAAGAAGAAATATTTTTTTATCAAATGAAACAGTAATGTTAAAATTTTACATTTAGTTAAACCAAATTCGCAAGGAAATATCGCTTGCTCTGATAACACAAAAATACACTTACCTATAAATAACACCTCATACAATGGTGGATTAAGGTTAAATATGTATAAATAGATCGGTACATGTTCATAGAAATGGTGCTAATAAGGAAGAGAGAAGAGTGGATAGAAAAAAAGAGAGTATATTAGCGTAGTATTACCGCCTTTCATTTCGTTTTAACTCCGAGAATTACGCAGATATTTTCTGTTCATATTTTCCCATTGTTTTAATCTTCGAAACTAAATTTTGCTTCTAATGATAACAAACAAACATGAGCGATAAAATGAAAGCAAACAGCATTTGAATTGCCGATACAGTTTAATATCCGTATGTGACATTTAATTGATTTTTGCAAATTAATATTTAAAAGATATGCATTGTTATTTGATTAGTTATGTATTGAACAGGCTGTCTAACGTGTTTTCTATACATTGTCTTTCACTGCTCCCACTCACTAGACTTCTACCATGATGGAGCACCACCTCGAAAGATTTCCAGTGAAACAAATCCATTACAGAACATATTCTTAAGTCGGGTACTTATTCTATCGTTCTCTTTGTCAACCCGCTAGGTTACAGGAACGTAAACAATCGACGAACACCTGATCACCAGACCGTACGGTTTCGAGTTTTTTGTGCTCATCCTCAATGGGGAATACGCGTCCGCTAGATATAGCAGTTGTCCCTACGGAACAACTATTTTGAGGTGGCGATAAACACTACGTCTCAGTATAGTTACTGCTTTCAACTCTTATAGAGATTTTCTAACTAGCTAATTTGCTTGTTGCAAGATCAGTAACTGGGTGTCACTTATTTACTATACATTGTGAGCTGGATCGAGCTACTGTTAACTCTAGCGGATGAGAATCCACCATTGAAGATGAGCACAAAGAGATATCAACCGTATGGCCTGGTGGTTGGAAAATAGTAGGTGTCCACTCCCCTTCTTGCAATATCTATCGGGTGCAGACTGCATCCAATAACCAGCTAGATAAGAGGTTCTCCCGCTGTCAAAATAGTAGTACCGTCGGCTTCTTTGGAATAGCCATGTTGAAGGGATTGTAGATATTACTTCTCAGTATAGTTACTGTTTTCATCTCTTATTTTGTAACTAGTTCATTTGTTCATTTACTTATACATATACAAATATTTGGGTATGAATATATACACATGCACACAAATGCATACGCATATATATATATATATATATATATATATATATA